>NW_027137911.1:2115864-2215313 GCF_003813185.1 Lentinus tigrinus ALCF2SS1-7 | reverse complement strand
ACGTCCTCTCCTCCGTTCGCTCATTCTTCCGCCGCGCACTTGGTCTTCCCATGGCTGACGATCTCATTACTCTCCTGCGAAATCACGCGGGTGCCAGTGCCAGCCAGACTCAGTTTCCCTGCAACGACTTCTCCACTCGCTTCGTCACGTTTCTCTGCAAGGAATCCTTCAAAATAAACTCTACCTTCCCACATGTTTCCGAGTATTGCATCATCGAGGCCAAGTTGATGAAGGAGGAGTCCAACCCCGAGCACGAGTACCTCATCTTTCCCGTTGCGAGGAGTAAGGACGACCGGCAGTTGGTAGCGGTCATCAGATGCGAACGGACTGTGCCCGATACCACCACCACCACCACTCATTCCCGTGCGGCGGCGTCTACCGCCTCTCTGTCGTCCACTTCACCCTCTTCCCATTCCGAATCACTTCGCAGTACCATTGGCGCCGATGACATGATCACCGTCTACCCTCCGCCCGCCCTCGGAACCCATTGGTATGAGCTCGGGTCGGATGGGCGGCAAGAAGCCCTCTTGAGCCACTCGTTCCACAACAATCCTAGCCCTCCCACCCTCGTCCAGCTCGCTGCTGCGGTGTCTGCCATTAACAAAGAGTTTCCGGACTATGGCCTGACGACGCAGCAATGTTATTGGTTCGCTGCCACGCTCTTCTGGTTGCTGTACAACCATGAGAACGACAGCCCCTCGCTCGACGCGGGTCCTCAACCCAGCCACCAGGTCCCTGAGGCCAGCAAGGTGGCAGGGACGTTCAGGAACATCAGCATCGTCAAGTTCGATGACATAAGGAAATCTTACCCCAACATCAAGCAACGCTACCTCGAAATACATGCCGGTCACGAGTCAGAGCTTCATGCTGCGAGGTCCCTGCGGACAGCGGGTCAGGATCGTGATGCGGCGAGGGCGAGAGAGGCAGAGGCGAGGGCGAGAGAGGCGGAGGCGAGGGCGAGAGAGGCGGAGGCGAGGGCAGAAGCCGCGGCGTCGAGGGCGAGAGAGGCAGAGGCGAGGGCAGAAGCCGCGGCGTTGAGGGAAGAACTTGCAGCGAAGGACAGGGAGCTTATCGCCTTGAGGCGGCTCGGCGGTGGCCATGCTGGTGCGTCTACCCATCCATGTTCTGTCTCATATATGTCCTGACATCGCTGGGCGTGATCATCAGCGTAGGTCCTGTTGCGGACTGCGGCGAGGTCGGGGATGTGCAAGCGTGTCCATCCTCGTTCCCTGTTTGTGCCGCCGCGTAGGCCAGGAGCGCATCGCTCGCGCGCACCATTGCGCCAGGTGTGTGATGCGTTCACCGTCCAGGTCGCTTTCTGTCTTGTTCCGATTTCTGTGTCCCCGTTGTTCCCATGTTCGTCGTCCCCCTCATGCTTTCCGTTTCATTCTGATCTATCTCGCTCTGCTTCCTCTGTTCCAGCAACCCTACGCTTGTCGTCCATCTCATGTCTTCTGTATCGTCGTGCTCTCCGTCGTTCTGGTTCCTTTGTTCTCCTGTACCCCTCTGATGCTTTCCGAGTCGTCGTTCTCATACGTATCCTTTCTGCTGTCACACCTGGAGATCATGTCGTATCCAAGAATCCCTCAGGCTGTCGTTGACGTCGCGGTCTCTAGTGCTTTTGCGAGTTTCTGTCGGCTAGGCACGGCACTCATGTACTATTACTGTAACTCCCGCTGCAACATGTTGGCTCGTGTGTATCAAGCGACAACGTTCACCGTTCTTCTATCTCTCTGGCTCAGAGCGTGAGTACAAGTTCATCAAGTTTAACAACCATGAACTCTAGCACGATCTCCTAGTCACGTACAGTACTTCGTGTGCAAGCTTCGCCGTCCAGCGACAGCGCATCTGTCCGAGAGCAGTTAACTCGTCGACGTACTAACTGTCGTGATTCGTCGAATCGGAACCCACCGTCCACATCGCCACGGAGGGCTGTCTAATATCTGGGAATATGTACTGTAGTCGAGGCACCACTGGCGGACGGAATACTCCGTTATGGACGTGGTGGACGACGTGACCTCTGGTTACCCAATCTCATGTTTCGTGGTGACCGATGAGGGTCGATGTTGAACGAGTCGCGCTAAGGGCTCGGGCTCGGGACGTCAGGATCGCAAATTGCAATCGACGTCGAAACAGCGTGAGATAACGTGGTAGAACGACGCGACTGCAGGACAGCACAGAAGAAGCCATATCCACAAGCTTAGTTGCGCTCAGCACCGGGGCAATGGCGCAGTACGATGCTGCCCACGACAGGCAGGGGTACTCCGCACGAGTTGCGCGAGATCGCAACCGGATTTGCCGTGAGACAACGTGTCCTTGGATCCGTCTTCGCCCCCCCAGTCGGAGTGGTCCGAGTCTTGCTGCAGCTCGTACACGAACCGCGCGTGTTCTGCCAGAGGGAAAACACAAGCACGCAGCCAGCGGCGGGATGCGTTGCGCAAGGTGATTTGAGAGGACGGAAGACCTATGTGCCAGTCGCTCGTCGGGGTCGTCGATGGGTGCATGTGCATGCACGCCTCCGAGGCCCAGATGGTCGCCTAGGCTTTCTCGCGGGAGATCTTGCATGTCCCTACTAACTGCCCGCAATTCAGATAAGTACCGAGGCTGCATACTTCACATGTGGGGATTCGAAAACATACCTGGCCTTGTCCAGCGAGCCATCCTTAATCAAGATTGTAGTCCTTGAGGTTGTTTCGGAGCACAAGCCGGTACCGCGAGCTGAACCACTCAAAGTACTCGCAGGTTCAAGCCGATGCCGTTGAGTGCCCATTTCGTCCCGTACGTCCATACGCGTATGACGTCCTTCACGGTCTGACGAGCATGAACGGGATGTTCTTCGATCGCACGTACTGCACGCAGTGTGCGTGTCCGTGCATGGTCAGGTTCAGTTCACCGAGCTTGTCTCCCGAGAGCGAGTCCGCGCCACACTGCAGCACAATCGCGGAGGGACGGAAGACTTCGACGATCTTGTCTATGACCTGTGCGGGGTGCATGAGCGACGGCCTGGATGATCGCTGGCCGAAGTACTCACAAGCTCGAACACGCTCCGGTACAACTCGTCTGTGATGCCGTCCTTGAGAGGGATGTTGACCGCATATCCGCGCCCCTTCCCGCGTCCGCGGTCGGAGAGCTGTCCAGTTCCGGGGAAGAACTCGCCGAACTTGTGTATTGAGCACGTCATGACCCGATCGGTGGTGTAGAACGCCACACCGTCGCCGTGGTGGCAGTCGATGTCGATGTAGAGTACACGCGGGACGTAGCGGAGCATCTCGAGGATACCGAGGACGATGTCGTTGATGTAGCAGAACCCGGACGCCTCCCGCTTCTTCGCATGGTGGAGGCCGCCAGCCCAGTTGATGGCGATGTCGGCGTGCCCATCCATGAGACGGTTCGCGGCGGCTGATGCATCAGTGAGCGTGTCAGCGTGTACCCTGGTATGTGAGCCTGCGCGGGTTCTCGGGGGTCACTTTGGACAGGAAGTCGACATATTCGTCTGTGTGGAAACGCGACATCTTCTCCGCGGATGCGCGTTTGGCACGCTGAGCGCGGGACCTCAGTCCTTTGTCCGGGTGGGCTCGAACTGAGGGAGGGGACGTACGAGGACGTGCATCTTGGGAAGCATGTCGTATGCAGAGACGAGTTCATGTGTGATGCGCATTCGTTGTGGTTTCATGGCGTGGGTGACGCCGTAGCGCCGACATCGGCTGGGACGGGGGTTGGGGAAAAGTAGATAGGATGCATGGATGACGAACTCACGGTCATAGTAGTATGCCACCCTCCTCTTGGACATCTTCCCTGAGGTATTTTCCACCGAGTCGAATGGTTGTTATGTTGATAGTGCGAACTGAGCGTTGCTCGAGGTCTTGTAGCAAGTGCCAGTGGAGCGGTTCAGACGTAGTGTTTTCGCAGGACAAATGGAGTGGGAAACAAGTACAGCAAGCGTAGCTTTAGGATGGAGTTTCAGAATACAGACGAGAGGACGAAGGAGGAGGAGGAGAGACCTCGGTCCGGGTGCAAGGCTTGCAGGCGCCCATGCCATCTGAGATTTAGATTGTTCCCGATCGTTGATCGCATCGAGATTGTAGTCCTCTCGAACTGCCATTGCCAGCGCAATGGCTTGGCGTCCTACGGAGACAGTGAAATTGTCACTTCATGTCTAGCTTCCTCTTGCGCTCTCTGCCGCACAGCTGAAATACAGCTACTTGCTTACTCCGTGGGTTTTCCGGCCGTATCACCCGAGTTTTGCTGGGGACTTACATATCCTGCCGCTCGCATAGAACTCTTCGGAACCCTACAAGTCTAACGGAACCCTACAAGTCTAACGGAACCCTACAAGTCTAACGGAACCCTACAAGTCTCAACCCAACGCACGGTCCTAGATGCATACAAGACACCGCCTTAATTGAGGAACCTGGCTCGAGGTCGGCGCCCACAACTATGAGGTATGTCAGCTGGCCTTCCAAAGTCAATGATTTCTCAGAAGCAGGGCAGGAAAAGCCGTTCCGTCCACTCGTATCTTGGTTCCGATACCGGCACAACTCCCTGTGCTTTGGTGCGGCCGTTGTCGCCGCTGAGGCTGCCAAACATCCGATGATTCAGGCTGGCTTCCCCGAATCGACTCGGAGGTCGCTTTCCGCTAGTCAGTCGTCACAAAGCCCTCATCGACCTGATCCTCCAGCGTCGTAAGCCCTTCAACCCAATTCTTAAGCTCTTAAGATCTCTATTGCACCGCTAGATACCCCTCAATTTGTAGGCATGGGCGCTCTCTTCAGGCTCCTTGGGGGCGAGAGCACGCACACCATCCTCCTCTCCTCTGTTCCATGTCGCTCGCCCACCTCCGGCCCACAAGAACACAGACCTGTTGCACATGAACAATTGGAACGAGGAGATTCTCACCCTCAGCTGTGCCAGTTACGCCAACGGCGCATATTGGTCACCATCAGCGACCTCGCCGTTGGGTGGAACGAGCTGCTTCGTGCCAGTGAGTGTGGCGGGTTCGGGTGCGGACATAACGTCACCGATGAACACGAGGATACCCCAGCGCCCGGAGAAGCAGGCTATGAAGACGATACCTGAAGTGAACACGCTCCATGACGGGACTAAGCGTAGGACTCGCTCGAACCCTCGCACCATCGGACCGGCTTTCGTCCTCCACACTGAACCATCGATGTTATCGCCGTCACCGATGGACCTCACGCTGATACATGTGAGACTGGGACGAAATTCGACTGGAACACTTGACGGGGGAAACAATGACCGTACGTCTTCCATCTCTTGCCTTCTGGCTACGACTATTGTTCGGCACCTCAACTGACTCCTACAACCCTGCAGATGGCAACAAGATCATGTCGCCGCCAGGCGATGGACGTAGTCATCATCGTATGTACTACATTCTTGGCATCCCCGAGTCCCCCTTCCCCGGTCCGTGGGCGGTGACATACTGCAGGCTGGGTTTCCTTGCGCCAATAGGGAATGCACAATCGAGAGAGAAAAGGCCCGAGGGAGCCATGTGGACATCTGTTGCTTCTGTGGACGTGATTTGGACAGGCTACCATGCTGCGCAACCGCAAGGAGCGGCGCCCGATGATCGAAAAAGATCTGCGGTCGAGGTTGTGGGTGTGGTAGAGGTCGTGAGCGGAGCGCTCTTTTGCTTTCAATTTGGGGGTGGCGTGTGGAGCGTGCTGCAGCGCGTGCATGAGGCTCGGAGCCTCCAGTGTGGGCCGGTGTGGCACAGAGACCTCGAGTAGACACAGACGGAGAGCTCAATACGGATGACCGGGCGCAATATGAGACATAATTGTATTCGAGAGCTTTCGGAATGAGTGGGTCACCGCTGCACACCCTCCGAAGACGTCCCTTCTGCACAGAATAACCGAGCATGTAGGCTGCCCGTCACCATGAGGCAATCCGAGTCTCACGCGATGGACGCCGGGAGGTTGCGACATGGGAGCTGAAAGCAGGCCAATGAGTCACAGCGTTGTGCGCTGCCTTTCGTGCCTGCGCCCAAGAACTTGAAGAAGCATAAGCTCTCGACCGCGCCCAAGGATTCATCTGCGCCCAAGAACTTGACTCGGAGTCGGAACTCGGATTCGGAACGGGGGTGAGCACGTGACCTCCGCCAAAGGTTCGGATTGCTCAGAGTCAGAGAGCTCAGGTTGACCATCCTTCATCCTCATCGATCCCCAGCCATGTCCGACGTCCTCTCCTCCGTTCGCTCATTCTTCCGCCGCGCACTTGGTCTTCCCATGGCTGACGATCTCATTACTCTCCTGCGAGATCACGTGGGTGTCAGTGCCAGCCAGAGTCAGTTTCCCTGCAACGACTTCACCCTTTACTTTGTCAGGATTCTCTGCAGGGACTCCTATCGAATAACATCTACCTACCCACATGTTGCCGATTATTGCATTATTGAGGCGAAGCTTATGAGGGAGGTGTCCAATCCCGAGCACGAGTATCTCGTCGTCCTCGTTGCGAGGGGCAAGGACGACCGGGAGCGGTTGGTAGCGGTCATCCAATGCGAACGGACTGTGCCCGACAATACCTCCATCTCCACTCGTACCCGCGCGGCGGCATCCACCGCCTCTCTGTCGTCCGCTTCACCCTTGTCCCCTTCCAAATCACTTCGCAGTACCATTGGCGCCCATGACCTGATTACTGTCTACCCTCCGCCTGCCATCCGAAGCTCCTGGTATAAACTCGGGTCCAATAGGCGGCGAAAAGCCCTCTTGAGCCACTCCTTCGACAAAAATCCCAGCCCCCCCACCCTCGTCGAGCTCGCTGCTGCGGTGTCTGCCATCAACACAGAGTTTCCGGACTATGGCCTGATGTCGGAGCAGGGCTACTCGTTCGCCGCCACGCTCTTCTCGTTGCTGTATAACCATGAGAACGACAATCTCTCGCTCGATGCGGGTCCTCAACCCAGCCACCAGGTCCCTGAGGCCAGTAAGGTGGCAGGGACGTTCAGGAACATCAGCATCGTCAAGTTCGACGACATAAGGAAATCTTACCCCAATGTCAAGCAACGCTACCTCGAAATATTTGGCGGTCACGAGTCGGACCTTCATGCTTCGAGGTCCCTGCGGACAGCGGGTCAAGATCGTGATGCGGCGAGGGCGAGAGAGGCAGAGGCGAGGGCAGAAGCCGCGGCGTCGAGTGCGAGAGAGGCAGAGGCGAGGGAAGAAGCCGCGGCGTTGAGGGAAGAACTCGCAGCGTCGAGGGCGAGAGAGGCAGAGAAGGACAGGGAGCTTATCGTCTTGAGGCGGCTCGGCGGTGGCCATGCTGGTGCGTCTATCCATCCATGTTCTGTCTCATATATGTCCTGACATCGTTGGGCGTGATCATCAGCGTAGGTCCTGTTGCGGACTGCGGAGAGGTCGGGGACGTGCAAGCGTGTCCATCCTCGTTCCTGTTTGTGCCGCCGCGTAGGCCAGGAGCGCATCGCTCGCACGCACCATTTCGCGCCAGGTGTGTCATGCGTTCACTGTCCAGGTCGCTTTCTGTCTTGTTCCGGGTTCTGTGTCCCCCTTGCTCCCATGTTCGTCGTCCCCCTCATGCTTTCTGTTCCATTTTGATCTATCTCGCTGTGCTTCCTCTGTTCCCGCAACTCTACGCTTGTCGTCCCTCTCATGTCTTCTGTACTGTTCTGCTCTGCGTCGTTCTAGGGTTCCTTTGTTCTCTTGTATCCTCCTATGCTTTCTGAGTTCATTCGTAACCTTTCCTATGTCGCGCCTGGAGATCGTGTCATGTCGAACCCCTCACGCTGTCGTTGACGTCGCGGTCTGTATTGCATCTCGAATCGGCTGGACACATTGCTCTTGTACTTGTACTACCACTAGGACTTCGCTACGGCATCTAGACTCTTACACGGCATAGAGCAACAGCTTTCTACGATTCTCCTACTCTGACCTCGGAGCATAAGCCTCGCAGTCCAGCGACAGTGCGTTCAAATATGTGATCTGGGAATCGCTGCTCGATGTCTCCAGAGTCGAACGGGCTGAAGTACTAAGACCCTCTGTGTCCGAGGACAAGTCATAGACGTATGAACTAACCGTCGCGGTCCGTTAGAGTCGCAGACCACGTCACCACCGTGAAGACCGGCCCAATATCCTGCAAACACGTCGGGGCACGCCGGGTCGTACGCGACACGGTACCACTTCTTAAGCCGGCGGAATACTTGGTCGTGGATGTGGCAGACGATGCCTACAGCTTCGCAGTCAATCCATAGATTATTGGCAACCAACGAAGGTCGATGTTGAACACTCGAAGTCACGAGGGCCCGCGAGCTCGGGGTCGCGATCGACGTCGATCCGCAAGGATGCGAGAAGGTTATGTAGGTTGTAGAAGAATGACAAAGCTGTTCACAACACGACACGGATAGGTACTCCGCACGAGCTGGGCGGAAAGCCTCTGCCGGGTCTGGCCGCCCCCTCCTCATTGCTGGCTCGTAAAGTCTCTCCCGTTCCATCCCGTCCACAATATTGGTCCGCAACTTCTGAAGATTGGACACGAGTTTACCATTCAAGGTGGGTCCCTACTCCATAGTATACTCCGGAGGCGGCACGGACATATCGTCGACAATCCTCACTCCCGAGTCGACCTCCATCCCTCCTCGTCTCTGTGGCAGCCTCTGTCCAGATTCGGAAAATAGTGAGCGCATCATGTTCACGACGTCCAACTGCGTTTCTGGGGGAGCACTAGACAGGATACGCCCAACCTCGTGCAGGACGGTGAGAGGAGACCCGGGCATAGCAGGATCAAAGCCAACGTCTGCCCCCGTGCATGCAGCGCGAAGACGGGCAAGATCCTGTTCGACTGTTAATTGGGTGGTGACTAAGGATCGCGGAGGACGAATGGTCTGAGAGGGCCCCAACGCCAGCCACTCTCCGCCTGCGGCGCGATTGCGGGGCTTCGTCGTGTCCGGGAGGTCATCCGGGACGCTGAGGACAGAAGAAACCTCCGAGCCTGCAGAAGTAGGCCCCGTAGCCTCGGCAATGCTGAAAGTCTCCATGGATTCCTTTTCAAAGGAGGGCGACCTGGCTCTCGGTTGAAGAGGTGTGAAGGATCCGGGGATGGATGGTTGTATGCCCTGATACGGCACGATACCTGCGGGATAGAGCCAGAAACTCAGATCATCATCATCATCATCATCGCAAGGAAAAAACGAAGTTACCTTGGGGATCTCTGCGGCGGCGGCGCCGCAGCCTCAACAGATAACCGCTGACGGCGAGCGCTATGACCAGCAATGCGCCAGCAACTGTGCCAGCAACGATCTCCGCGGTGTGCGCCACCGGTGACGCCGCAGAAGATGATGTGGCAGAAGTGGGGGCGTAGAGCATCGGAACAGTCGTCGGCGAGTATGAGTGCCAGGTCGTTGGAAAAGACTCGTACGCGGTCGTCGGCGCACTGGCAGTAGAGACTAATGAGGAAAGAGACAGAGTGGTGGCTCCAATGTCAAGGCAGAGGAAGATGTTCAAGCCCTCATCGTTCTGGATGTCGAGTTCGTGGGTTCCGTCGCCGAGACCCTGGCATATGAAAGCTGCCTGTCCCGCGCTCGAGTGCGACTCGTCGTCGGTGCATGTGTCTGTTCCGTCGACAGTGAATTGCGGTAGGTTGATGAACCCGTCGACAAGCAATCGGACATCTGAACCTGAGTCGAGAATTACTTATGAGTCGTACTATCTCAGAGACGCCGAGAATAGAAGCTTACCGTTGAATTGCACCGGCGAAGCGTTGCTTTCGAGTAGCTTGCAAGAGGTAGGATTTGCGCGGAATGAGAGCCTGCTCGAGTGTGTGGTTGGTAGCTTCATAAACGGAGGACGAGCAAGTGGAAAGGATTGTACGAAGTCGACAGAAACAGACCTCGAGTGAGAGAGTCCATGGTGGCTTGGGGACGGAACAATATATTCGACCGGGAGAGGTTCGCCGGTCACCATACCATCCTCGACATGACATATAGCGAGGTATCCACGCGACTCGCCAAGCGCAGTGCGCAGGGGGAGAGTCCCTCCACTGCATCCCCGACCGTCGCCGCGTCGAACGATGCCATAGGAGGTTGAACGTATCACGGGATCTGTTCAAAGTGCGACAAATACAACGCCTTACTGCCATATCTGAACACGGAATATTGTTCAAAACGAGCGACCGATGGCAACCTCAGCACTGACGGGCACAGGTGCCAGTGACAGACTGCGTGCCGTTGTGCGGCCCACAAGTGCCCGAAGCATAGCATTTAATGCAGCCAGAATGGCCATCACTGACCTGAGAAAATAGATGACGAGGTGCGCACTCACCACTGAGCGGCGAGCAACGGAGTGAGCTGGCAACCGCAGCCTCACTGGACACTCAATAATGTGGGCAAAGTTCGCGATAAAATCATTTGGAGATGATGCGCCGTCTGACCGCGCACAAGAATTTTATAGCGTACCATAACATCATCCAGCATCACTCAATAATTACTGCCATCTCGTACCTTTAGCATACACCAGCGCGTGCTATCCCCTTCCGTCGTTCTCGTTGGCTTGAGTACTCCGTTCGGCGGTTTCATGCGGCTATCAAGATGGCGATGCCGTCCTAAGCTGTGGGTATTGAAGAGTAACTAGTAGATACTGCGCCCAAGAGCAGAGGCGTTCACCGCTCGCTATCTGAAAATGAACGGCAGCAAGTGGAAGGAAGGAATAAAGGAATGCCGACGCAAGGCCGTAGAGTTTCAAGGTCAATCTTATCTTATCTACACTAACAGATCGGGCGCTCAGATTTATAGCCGACTACGCCGACCTTTCGCAGGTTGAACGAGCTGCTGGCGAGCGATAGATATCGGTAAGTTACAGAACCAGAAGAGAGAGTAGTACAAGAACACGAAGACAACAACATTCGGAAGGAGATAAGGAGGATAGCGTTTGCGCGGGACTGGGTCTTCCAAGCCGGCGCGGCGGCGCCGACTCGCTCTTGTCACCAGGCAGACTCACACTCAGCAACCGGGGAGGACCATAACGCCCCACGCCCCACACCGACACACTCTCAGCCACCAAAAACCGCCTAGCTCAAGCTCTCAGTCGCGCGATCACAATGCAGGCCAAGACCCACGAGACGTAACCGGACTAAGCTTCTCAAACGCAGGGGAAGCCGAACCCTGCACAAACGACACATCCACCACATCCATCGTGGAGCCCAAGGACTGGCGCACGGCGCCCCCAGGCGACGGCCTCAACATCGACGAGTTCCGGCGCAGCGCGCTGTTCGCAGAGGGCGAGGGCGAATACGCCGATACATCGTCTGGGATATCTGCGGGTTCGGGGCGCGGCAACGGGCGTGGCAACTGAGGTGGGCCGGGTGGAACTTGGGGCGGGGATGGAGGCGGAGGCGGAGGAGGGGCGAGGTTCACGGCCGAACCCGACGGGACTTGGAACATCTCCGGGGCCCAGGTCGTGAGTATACCTTCGGCCGTCGTTGCGACCGTGCCGACTTCGGACATGTCGTCTCGGGTGTGAGGTTTGTCCATCATGAAGGGGTAGATGAACGCTATAACGGCGAGAAGAGAGTCAGCACACTGATGGACTCGGACGAACATAGCCCCGGGGTACGCACTGGGAGCGCGTTTCTTCTGCAGACGTCTCCGGTAGAGGAAGAGCGCGGCGATGAGGAGAAGGAGGAAGAGGAGTCCGCCGATGACGCCGCCCACGATCGCGCCGACGTTGGGGTGACTTGCAGCATGGGCGATGTCCGTGACTGCTGGGGTGAATGGGCTCGAGGCGCCTGACGCAGACGGGACCGAGGCAAACGCCTTGGTGGTGGTCGAAGACGCATCATCCGGCAGCGACGTGTAGGAGCTAGACGAATCGCTCGCGTCAGAGCCTGGAGACTCGGTGGAAGATGATACCGACGTTGAAGATCCAGAAACGGACGAACTTGTCGTCTTGGACGAGCCGCCGGACGAAGTTCGTGCTGAGCCCGACGCCGAGGCCGTGCCTGAGTCTGAGTTTGAGTCCGAGGTCGACTCGGAGGATGTAGTGGTAGGTAAGGATCGTGTGCTTGTCGAGGTGGTAGGCGAAGACGTCGCCGGCGGGTCGGTCGAAGAATTCGTCGGATCTGGGTTGTCCTGGCTAGTAGCGGTCGGAGTAGAAGTGGGTGTCGACGTGTTAGGGGAGTTAGTTGAAGAAGGGGGATTGCCAGACGGCGGACTGGACTGCGGAGGAGGATTATTTCCGCCAGGAGGACCTTGCGGAGGCGCGCCAGTGATGACGAAGAAATCCAGCAACAGCGCAGGAGAGCTGCCGCCGCCGTTCTGGTTGGTGATCACCAGCGTGTGCTGACCCGGAGAGAGACCCGAAGCTTGATAGAAGGTCATAGCGTTCTGGTTCCCGACAGTCGGCGCAGTGTACGTGCTCGTATGACCTCCATCAACGGTGAACTTCATCGTCGGGTGGCCCGTGTTCTGCACGATGCCATGAACCTCCACCCCGGTACCTGTGCGCCAGTTGAAACTATATATTCGCTTAGCAAGGCCAACTTACATACCTGTGAAGGTGAGCGTGGCTGTTGTACCAGCCTGGGTAGAGCCGTGCAGCGAGTATTTCTGGATCCAACCAGACGAGTACTGCACTTGCGGGTCACCATCGTCTACCTTCTGCGTGGACATAGTCTGCGCATGGGTGTAAAGAGTAAAGGAGAAGGAAAACGGGGCGATGCAACGCCCCCAGGAAGGGAGGGAGAAGGGAAAGATTCGTACCCGCGTTCTATGACGACGAGAAATATCAGAGACGGGAAGGGCGACTGGGGCGCATTATGGCAGCACTTCTGGCCGGTCGCGCGGTGATAATCAGTGCAATAGCGTAAGTCCGCGGGCGCATCTCGAACAGTTGGATGCGCTTCCGATCTTCCCGTGAGAGGATATTGAAGAGCCACCTCCGATTGTTGATTCCGTCGCTGCTACGAGACCAATGGCCTCACGCGCAAAGATGTCCATAAACTGGAAGGAAGCTGTTACTGTTAGATCTACCGCTACTGCGATCCCGGCCGAAGGCAAGTGGGTACTTACAGAGTGTGAGAGGTCATAGCCCCATGGACTAGGCCATCACATTTCCATCAATCATCAAGGGAAGGAATTGTAGATCATGTCCCGTCCGGCCGCTGAAATTGCACCCATGTTGCGCTCAGAACAGAGGCACCCGTATTTTCTGACGCAAGTGGTCCAGTGACCAGGCACGGCGGGTGCCTGAGGTTTCGAGACCGCCAGCGATGGAGGACTGAAGCATCCCGTCGGGTGTACAGTAGAGTCAATCTGGAGGAAAGACTAAAACCACGCGACCCGTGTCCGTATGCCACATGACTCCAGCATAGCAACACTATAGCAACCAAGTCAACATCGTGACACCGGGTGTATCTTGAGAACATGAAGGGGTTCAAGCGGAAGGATCAGCAATATGTCACCATCATCGCGGCGCAGCTTATCCCGTCGACCGGACGATCGCGACTGTACCGTGTCTTTGAAGCATTAAGTCAACTTCTTACCTGGGATTCAAGCCCGTCTACTAACCCTAGTCTAACTCTCCTACTAATACCATACCGGCATAACGCGCACTACAAATTCAAGTTGGGTCGCATCAACAAGTCGAGAGAAGAGCGTAACATGAACATAGCACAGAATGCGGTCAAGCTGGAGGCAGAGAGCAAGTGTCAGGCGCTCCTTGGAGCCTGAACCGCCTGAGGGGCGAGTCGTACCGGTTCGGTTCAGCTGTTCAGTAACCGCACCAATCACACCAGTAAGTAACCACTTTACCAGAGTAAGTAAGTAGTATAATGTCGGATCGAGGCGTGCCAGAGCATGCTCATTATGTTCGCACACCATCATGCGCACAGGCTAAAGGCCTAATGCCTAACCAAAGTTCCAGCTGTCCGCTACGATGTATAACATCTTCGAATGAGGGTGAGGCGACTCTAGGCGCACCCCGAGACCATCCCGGATATGTGCGTACTCAGCACGCAGCGTAACCGCTGCTAGCATGCCTAGGGTAGGTATGTAGTACCCAACCGAGAGTTCCCGGTACGTGCCGAGCCTCCCACCTTCCAGTTCCAGATCCTATACGTACAGCGCAGTATTGAGCATAAGTGCGACCAGAAGGGGCATAGCACACACCAGTATTGACCTCTGCGATCCCACCACAACCGTCTAGTCCGCCGTATAATCCGGAGGCGGCACCATACTTGCCTCGTCGTATATCCGCAAACCAGAATCCACCTCTGTCCTGTGCGGCACAGTCTGCGGCTGATTCCGTTGCAGGAGGGAGCGAATGAGGGTCATCGCCGTAGACTGGAGCTCCGGGGATGCCTCCGCGAGCGCCTGTCCGATGTCGTTCGGGAGGGGCACAGATGGATTCTGGGGTGACACCGCGGACGGAGGACTCCTGGTCGAGTTCGAGCCTGGGAGAGATGACTTGGAGTCCGTACGTGGTCGTGTAGTTGTGGTGGTAGGAGTTGGAGTTGTAGCAGCAGGACTCCTAAGAGGTTCTACTGGGCGCTCTCTGGACGAGGGTGCCGACGACTCCGTGGCAGGATGATGCTCGCTCCGAGATACGTCGCTCGCCGCGATCCCGGAGGCCGGTCCGATATCCAACGTAGTAGTTTCGAGTCGCGCAGATGAGGAGCTAACTTCAAGGCTCGAAGGGCGATAAGACGACTTGGAGGGACTCGGATAGCCGGCTGACCCATCTAGCGATGGGCGAGTTGTATATGGCTGAACACCACCTGTTCACGACCAATCGTCTACCTTCAGTGACTCGGGCCCCGACGCAAGATAACTAGAGGGCTTGGGCTCGTTACCTTTCTCGCTGATTTGCTTGCGCCGCCGTCGCCGTAGGAAGAAGAGTAAGAGTCCAACAGCGGCTATAAACACCACACCTCCCATGACGCCGCCCACGAGGGCACCTGTATTCGCTTTCGAGGACTGCGATGTTGAGGATGACGCTGGAGGGGAGGACGGAGAGGAGACAGGTGCGGAAGTAGAAGCGGAAGCGGAAGTAGAAGCAGCAGATGTCGACGCAGAGCCTGCGCTCCCGGATGTCGGCGGTGACGAATCGATGAGGAAAAAGTCCAGCCAAAGAACGTTGGTCCCCGTCCCATTCATATTCGTGATCTTAAGCTCGTGGTTGCCACTTTTGAGGTCCCTTCGCTCGTAAAACGTGACATTATAGATCGCATCCGCGGACGACGTCGTCGGGTACGCCGGGGCACTATAAGTGGTGTTCCCCTCCCCGTCGATAGTGAACGACGCAGAGGGCTGCCCGCTCGTGCGCTGCAGCGTCCCGATCACCTGTATCCCGGTACCTGTCGTGCCCGAGAAGCCCTCCGTTCTAGCGAAACCGCAGCTGCAGACATGGCGGGAAGATAGAACTCACCGACGAAGGCAAGCGTAGCTGATAGCCCGGTCTCTGCAGCACCGTGCCTCGTCCCGTCCACCTCGTTCACCAGTGTCTCCCATATCCATCCGGGCACATACTGCACCGCGGGGTTGCTGTCGTCGACTAGTTGCGGTGAGGAGGAGTTGGAGGACATGGATGCGTCGGAGGAGAGGCGGGGACAGGAGAGAAAGAAGCAAGCATTCCGGCACGCTGTCGGTATATCTGGGCAGCCCTCGCGTCCCCGGGCTCACGATATCATCACAACATCACCGTCCGGATCTTTCGAGGACGAGATCACGACCGGTGGCGCTGCAGCGAACGTGCGAAGGAGCGGCAGCAATGCGGACTCGGTCGCTGCAAAAGGCAATCAGAACGCTGGCTCGGGTCTCACGCGCAATTGGGCACTCACACGGACGTCCTGCGCCATGCGAGCACATCAGGCACTCTCTCTGCTTCAGGCAACGGCTGGTAACGGGAGGACTGATATCTGTCGTCGTCTGATGATGCTAAACCTGACAATGACAGAAGAGTATCAGACGGCGCTTAAAGAAGACCTACTCTGATGCGTGCTGCCAGGGCATTGGCTGGGCGGACGGTGAGGACTTTCACTTTGACTTGAGGGTCGACGTGAGACGACGGAGGATGTTCAGAGGCGAGTTAGGGCGCGCTTGGGAACATTTCGCTAACCGGTTACCGGATGCATGTGGTTCAGGCCTGAGGTTAACGCGTTCGTATTCCGAGATGCAGATACCGAACCAGCGGATGCTCAAGTGTCCATGTTCAGCGTGCAAGATAATGATACATAGTATAGTACCTGTCAGGTCGCACAGTGAGTCGCGGAGCATCGGATACAACGAGTGCATCACTTACTACAAAACGCATACAATCCTGAGCCCCGCCGTCGACCTAATACGCATTCCAAGAGTCTTCTTTGTCCGGATGATGCAAAGTGACGTGCGCATGATCCACCCCCTCTCCCACCTCCGACTCCGAGCCTGCAGGTGGAAAAAGGAGCGGCTTCGAGGAGTATGACGAGTATGATGAGTACGGCGACGACGAAGACAGCTTGACCCCCTCGGCCAAGTAAGCATGATCATGATCGTGCTCGGATGAATTGGAGGACTCGCGCCGACGAGGTCCCGCGAGAGCGTTCTCCGCTGCGTTCAAATTCGTGGGCGGACGAGATGGGACATGGAACATCTCAGGAGACCATGTGGTGAGCCCCGGCTTCCCCGCGCTGACGGCTCGGACGGTGGTCGTGTCCGAGACGTCGTCTCGATATCGCGACGGGGTGTGGAGGAAGCGTGAGTCTGAGGGGACGAAAGAACATAATCAATTGACAATTCGAGAGTCCGAACTTCGGAGGAGGCCAGCTCACCGGCTCGCCGCCTCTTGTGCCGCCGCCATAGCAGCAGTCCGATGACTATGAGGGCAATGACCGCGAGAGCGGAGAGCGTGCCGCCGACGATTGCTGCCACGTTCCGGTTCTGATGCGAGACACTCCCCACATTACCGGAGACACTTGCGGGGTCAGATGAGGTGTTCTGAGGGGTAGACTGTGACGAAGTCGACGTGGAGATTGTCGTCGACGGAAATGTAGTCGACGTTGACGGCCCTGAGAATGTACTTTTGGATTGCGTTGTAGAACTCGCATAAAGGGAAGAACCCTCGCTCTCCGTGGCAGAAGACGCGTCCCCGGTCGTGGTTGCGGTAGCAAGGGCCGAGCTATCCGTGGGTGAAAGACTTGATGACGTCGCTGGAACACTGGAAGAGAGAACGCTGGCGTCATCGTCAACGCAGACGGTGACGTTGTACCCTTGCATATTCGTGATATCGAGCTGGTGCTGATCGTTTGGACTGTTCTGGCACTTAAACCATACTTGGTCATGATCAGTGTGTTGTTTGGTGCACGGATTGTTGTCGACATTGAGGGCAGGCAACGTCTCGAGCGGCATGTCTGAGTCGTTGTCCACTGAGAGCCATAGTATGGCATCATTCTTTGACTCTGCGTTGCTTGTTAGTACATATCGCTGACTCCCGTGAAAGCTACTCGCCTGTGAACCACACGGTTTCAGTACCGTTCGGTATTACTGACACGCATCCTCCGGTTTTGGAGGGTGACTGGCGGGATGAGAAGCGAAACATGAATATGAAGGTATAGTTTGTATGACTGGGGAGACGACGTGTGAGGGCTAGACATAAGCCACCGTGACGGAAGGAAAAGAGGGTCGCGACGCACTAAGAGCCAGTATCCTATATCCTAGGAACCGGTCGAAACAGAGTTGGCGTCTGCTGCACAGGAAGCAGCTGGCCGCAATCAGCAGTGCTGGCCGTATCCAGAACACCGCCCCAAAGATGACAGATGGATGGCTGCCCGACCCACAGGGCAGAAGGCACTGCTGTTAGAAGTCGATGGATTTCTGTCCTGTCAAGGCCGGCGGTGAGTTAGATATACATACACGGGACGTCCATGAAACAGCGTCATAACCTGTACGATTGAGTTATCCGCAGACGAACGGGCACAATCGTATAGCAGCGTCATCGACGAAGCTTGTATAGCGACAGATCCCAGCAAAGCAAGAAGTTGCTCGTGGGCGCATCGTGGGAAAGAGAAGACCGAGGTCATAGTCAAAGCAACACAACCTACATGCACACCGTACAGCGGACTCGAGAACGCTCATCGCGACGGTTCACTTCTGGCAGTTCCTACCCACCCGCCACACTGCGAACACCCTACAGCGCATGCCAAGCCTGGACCAATTCGCTCGGAACTTCCGAAACCGGATGCTCAAAGGCCGAAGCGTACTGAGATGAGTCGCTCGACGGCCGCCGATTGACCGGCGCGGCCTCGCAACGTGCTGCGTCCGCAGCGTCTTCCTCCACCGAAGGGTTGTCGCTTTGCAGAGTGACCCAACCGTCGTTACTGAAGTAGTAGCTCGCTCTGTTATTCGTGCTCATCTCGACGGCTGAGGTGAGGAAGGACGTGTGTCAGGTACACGCTACACAGTGCCGCGATCCACACGAACTCACCTTGATGCCTCAATCTGTTGCGCCGTCTGATGAACAGAACGAGGGTGACTAGTGCGGAGACCACCATGATCCCGCCGAGCACGCCTCCGACCACGGCCGGGATGATGTTGTGATGAGTTCCGCGGGACGCGGCTGCGTCATCACTAGGTACCGAGGACGCAGGAGGGGAGGGAGGAGTCTGTGAAGAACCACCGATACCGTATCCGTAACCGGACGCTCCGTATGGAGTACCGGAGGCATAGGCAGGGTCGGAGGTGATGCTTGTAGCACTGGGTGAGCGGGATGGGTGGGCGGTAGGAGCTCTGGAGGAATAGATAGTGGAAGGCGACCGTTCAGAGGACTCCTGTGAAGATTTGGGTGGTGTGGTGTGCGACCCGAGAATCGTCGGCGTGGAGGGTAGTCCAGGTGCGACTTGCAGTGAGGTTTCATGTGCGCGGGTAGTAGTATGGAACGTCACGGAGGGTACAGTGGTCGTCCGATCCTCCGTCGTCACAGGAAGGGAACCGTACACGAGAAAGTAGTCGATCCAGTACGTGTTGGGACTAGTCCCGTTCAGATTGGAGATGTTGAGTACGTGCATGCCCGAAGGCAAGTTCTTCTTTGAAAACACAGTGACGTTGAACTGCGTCGGCCCATCGGGAACGAACGGCTCGGTGCTATTTTCGACGTAGGCCCCGTCTATCGAGTACAACGTTGTTGGTCGTCCTGCTCGCGAAGTGGATTCCCGTGTAGTCACCACTTCTATCCCTGTACCTGTCGCCTTGCATCAGCGAGTAGTACAGCTGGCATAACGCGTTGACATACCTTCGAAAGTGAGCGATACGCTTGCATCTGTGCCCGTAGCTCCATGTCGCGTGTGATTGAAGGCAGGCAGGAACCCTGCGTCAATGATCCATCCTGTCGCCGAGTACGCGACAATAGGAGCACTATCGTCGATGAGCGAAGGAGTGGACATGAGGGATTCTCTTGTAGCACCTACGAACACGAGTCGCTAGAGGAGAGGGGATGTAGAGCTGACCCTATGGTCTCATTCTTATGATAGAGTTCACATCTTCGGTGACCGGAGCTGATGATGCGGAGAAGGCGGACAGAGGCGATACTGGGAGATGGAGTAGCAATGTGCTTAAGGCTTCGGCGACTCCTATGGGAAGACAACTCCCGCACATCACATATGCCTGGGCCTCAATCCACCACGAAGCCGACAGCTCATAGATCCGTGGGTTCCACAATAGAGTATGCGGCTCACCAGATACGGCTACTGAGGCAACCGAGAACCCGCACATATTGTCTCTAATCTGCAACATACCGCAACAGCGGGCGACGCTCGATCATTTCCCGAAGTGTGTTCGTAGCGCGGCAGCTAGATCTGACGACAGGAACATAAGATGGACAGCCTGGAATCGAACATTTCGTTGAGGCGCCTCACCCGACTGCCCGAGATCTCCCACTCTGCATATACGGTATGCATGCGCCACTCACAGACATCCTGATCCATCGGTAATCGGAGCATGTGGCATCCACGGAGTAAAAAGTCGACGCGACTAACGAGTTCTGACCGCTCTACTGATGCATCCACGAGCTTTGGAGCAGAATAGTAAACATATTGGTCGAAAAGCCATTGTACACCACAAGAACGAAGAGCGTATATCGTGGAAGCGGAGCAGCAGTGGGTGGAGGTGAGACGGAAGGAGGTGCGATGCTACTTAGCGCCCACCCGGTTAATGTTTTCTTACTCACATACAATTCATGTAGTTACCCTTTCTGACTAGGTAAGGGCGAACATAAGTAAGAAGTACCAAGCGTCCGCCGTCCTCGTCGACTATATAACCGTAGCCAGGCATGGGTAACACTGCTTTCCAGTGTCGATCATACAAGGTGCTGACCGACGAAGAGGTGACTGAAGGAAATTAGAATGCGTAGCAGCACGGTATCAGATTCGGGTGGTTATCTGGGGGTGGAAGTACGTAGGAGACAATGGGTGTAGAACTGGTGCGCTCGGGACCACTGTCGCAGCTTCTCGAAGGCCAATCGGAATGAACCTGGGACACTGTCTCCACTATCCTCAGCCAGCGGAGACGTGAAGATTAGAAGCTAGCCAGAAGGTGAGTGATGTCGAACAGTCAGGCTCGTGTTCCGGAACTCACTCATCGCTGCGTTCATCATCCGAGACATGATAATCAACCTCCAGTCTAGGGCACGGTGAAATAGGCTACGCTGATTAGCACTGGCTAATTAACAGGTGTAAATTACGTGTAAATTACAGGTAAAATAGGGTGGGCCGAAAACCCCATGTTAATTAGGGTATATTAGACCACCAGGATCACAGCCCAGGTATGTTCATACTGGGGTCTTTCGAGTCCATCACAACGGTAACCAAACACCTCAAGAGCATAATCTGCTACGGAAGCTTGACGGCAGTATCAGAAAGCCCTTTTTGAGCCTGTAATCGGGTTGAGTGATGGTTGAGTGAGGAGTGAGCGAGCGTCTGACACCGGGTTTGTTTGTTGTGCCTCCCAAACGCATGCTCATTTCCCTCTCACTTGCTTCAGCTCCAGCAGAGAGCGTTTTTGTAATAATAGATAGGTTCCTCATCCTGAGAGAGGTCTTTCATGGGTGCAAGGTGGTATTTCCTTGGTAGTAAGCGCCCAGGGTAATTTACCGTATTTTACCCCCGTAAATTTGGACCTTGAGGGGGGCCCGGGTTAATTTGCCGGTAAAATAGACCCCGAGAGCTATTTCACCGTGCCCTACTCCAGTCGGCGACGGAACATGCCCAGGATCGTTTCACGATCAAACGGTCCTTCATGAAGTCCAGGGTCCGAGCTCGAGGCCGAGCTAGAGTCCGAGTCGGTACAGCTCACGCTGTCGTCAGATGAATCAGAAGGGGATTCGTACTCGTAGTCATTGTCCTCTTCCTCATCCGACCCATCACGGTGACCAGGTGGCGGCGTGAAGTCTGCGTATGCGCGTGGATCGTTCGTAACGCACCACCACTTCTGGCGGACAATATCATCTCCGAAGCGATACACGATTCCTCCTGTTGTCCATTCCATCCAGTCGGCGTCGTCATCGTCACCCTGGAAGTGAGAGACGTCTCCACGCAGACGCTCCGGGTCGCAAAGCAGCGGATAATATACTGGTGTGTTTTCCCCGATCCCAGCGGTCATCAAGCGAATATTCTGGAGACAAGGAGCGCGAGCGTCCTTCGACAGACTAATGCTCTTGTATAGCTTGACGGTAGGATACCGTTGTTCGGGGAAGATGTCAAGATAGTGTAGGGAGGATGAATGGATATTTAGCGTGTCCAGTTCGTTGTCAAGCTGAATGGCAAGATGGGATATGACGGGGAGCACTGAGGAGAGGCTGGGAAGGAGGTGTTTCTGGGGAATGCTGTGGAAGAGAGCAAGATATGTTAAACCAGATCCGTGCACTTGGATCAACGGGAGGGGATCAATGTCGCTTATAAGCGTTAATCTTGTCAAGACCGGAAGCTTCCACTGGAACTGAACATAGTCATGGAAGTTGCGTTCGGCAATGTCGAGGTATAAGTTCCTTAGTGCCGGGAAGTGTAGTGGGGGCAATGGCAGGGACATCGATTCACGCACACGTTGAACTGGCCCTACTGTGAGCGACGTAAGACAGGTCCCATGTGTGAGCAGAGAGAAGAAGGGTCCATTATAACGACTTTCAATCAGTCTTTCGGCTGACACGTCGCAAGTGAGGTCGATTGACAAGGAGCAAAGTCCATGCACGAGCCGCTCCCTGAGACAGTCCCCGACCCGTCCGGGCCGAGAATCGAGGAACCATGTCGGGTTGAATGCATTCCTATCGAAAAACGCACGGGGCGCCGGGGTTGTGGTGCCGTCCAAGAAGTGCGCGAACGGCAGATCAGGGTGACCCACAAACGAGAACGTCGCGAGATTTGAACATTGCCCAAGGATGTAGGCGAGGTCTTCTTCGGCGACCTCCGCACAGAAAGGCCATATGGCACACGTAACCATGCTGATGGACTGTACGAGAGCTGCTAACCTTGAACCGTTCTCGCCTCGAAGAGTGTCGGCGAGCGCTGGGATCTGCCCTACTCGCCTGAACACGATCTCCTCGTAGAGGACCGTGGTAGCGGGGGCCGACCAGGCCTCGCAGACCAGGGTCAGCGCCTTCTTGGTGCGGAGACCGTTTAACCATGTGTTTCGAGTAAAGGAGGGGCTGTGCATGTGCGGATCCGGTTGTGTGAACCGGAAGATGGAGAGCAAGATTTCGGGAGGAAGAGCCATGTAGTCCGGGGTGCACGTCTGGAGATGTGCAGGATTAACAGCGAGTACTCGCCGTGGTAGCGGAGATTCGTAGCGGAGGTTCAACCCTTACCATAGAATAGAGAGTCAGACGCGCCTTCACCAACGCAGAAGCCAAGGAGGCCACAGTCAGGACAAGCTCCGCGTTGCGTTCGTCAGCGTTTGTCTTGTCCTCAAGCAGCCTCGCATTCTCCTCGAGCAACTGTGAATTCTCCGTACGCAGACGGATCACCTCAGCTGCCATATCGGAACGTGAACGTTGGCGAAGTTCATGCTCTATGTCGCGCTGGGTCGTTGACGTTTTTCTGACCATGATTGTACTTGATATGGCGATAACGCAGACATAGAAGTATCAGTATATAGCATTACAACGGAGACAAAGTGCGAAGACTTACTCTGGATTCTTGTCACGGAGACGTGGTCGTGGTTGGATACTAAGCCGGAGGTTGCATAGACGCCGGCTCCAGAGCCTGTGACGCGTTTCGATTTGCTGATTTGTCCCAGTCAATTCATGAGTCGTCCTCGTAGGAATATTGGGTATATCAAGACCTAAGGCTCGAGGCTTGAAGCCTGAGAGTGGGCACGCTAGTTTTTCCGAGAGAACAACATTCATGATTCCACAGCCCCATACAGTTACGCTGTTACGCAACAATGTTCAGGACGATACTACTCAGTCCGACTCGCGGAGCGGCGTTCAAGTTCATCTCAGACTACTATCAATTGTCCTTTGAAATTCCGTCCTTAGTGCCAGGATCAACCGTGCAATCATGACCACGCGTCTTCGAGTCAATGGCACCCTGAAGTAGGAGTCCGACTCCGAATCAACCTTCCCTACTCAGCAGTGTATCGAGGCGGCAAAGTATCATCGCTATACAACCTCAGCCCCGAGTCCTTCTCTTCAACCCCGTCGATCGATGGGCGAGGTGGAAGTGGCCTGCGGCGCTGCTGCTTAGTGCGGCGCGCAGCCATTCCGCGCAACAGCGACTGTGCGTCCCACTGTCGTTCGGGCGGCACGTACCACGGCGATCGCGCCACCTCCGCTCGCAACATCTCGCTCGGGCTCGTCACGGTCGACGTCGCTGCGGTGGCCGTGGCGGTGGGAGAGGATGGTGTCGCGAGTTCCGCTGGATGATCTGGTCGAAGCTTCGGATCTGGCATGGAATATCGACCATGCGAGCCAGGTCTGGAGGACAGGGGGCTGTCGACGGGTAGCAGGAAGGCTCGAGGCTCCGCAGTAGAAGATGCGGAACCCGGTGCAGTCCAAGGAATGAGCGTCTGTCTCTTGTCGGAATCAGACCAGCTAGCTGCTAGCATGAAGAGTGCATGAGAAACCACTAGCCGGCAACGCAACGTACTAGTCGTACTCACCTTTCGTTCTTCGGACCCGCCACCACAGAAAGACGGCGATGACCACGAGTATCAAGCCCACTACTCCTCCCACAGCGCCTCCGATCGTTGCAGCATGGTTTGTCGAAGAACGCGTCTGCCTATCGTCGATAGTGATTGTTTGGGTAGGAGTCAAAGGCGAAGAAGTCCGAGACCCCTCTGGCAGGCTCGTCCCAACGGCACTACTCGTACTCGACGACGTACCAGACGAGGACGAGTCCTGCTGCGCCGGAGGCAGGAAATCGTAGACGAGGAAGTAGTCGAGCCAGAACATGTTGGGTTTCGTCCCATTCACATTGGTGATGGTGAGTACGTGCGGACGCCCTTCTGCGACAAGGAGGTGGTGTTGGGCCAGGAAGGCAACGGACCCTGCCACGCGAAAGGCGCGACCTGGCTCGCAACGAAGACTCCGTCGATGGAATAGTTCGTCGTAGGCTGTCCCCCGACTGAACTTGGATCGAGGGTGGTGACTATGTCGATTCTTGTGCCTATGTCCAGACATCAACGTTCAAGGGCTATGAGTAGCTGCTGATGGGTCGCATCGACGACCACGATGTAGACGTACCGTTGAAGGCGAGCTCGACGGTTTGGCCCGCAAGAGCCGCACCATGTCTCGTGGCATTCACGGCGGGTGCGAACCCTGCCTCGTACACCCAACCCGACGAATACTTGATCATAGGATCAGTATCGTCGATGAAAAGCGGAGAGACCATGCGGACTCCGGAGGTGCTAGGAGGCAGGAGCAATGACTCGGAGGGGATCTCACTAGAAGGTACAAGGGTGAGTTCTCAATCTCGACGCATCCACGATCGAAAAAGAGATGCCACCTTGGAGAGCACTGGCACAACTCAAACTGCGGAGATGGCGCAGACAATGTCGTAGATAGATAGGAAGTGTCATCAGAGCGTAGCTCGGGGGTGCATGGGTATCATCAGTAAGCGTATCAACCCCGGAACCACAGAGATTCGAAGAACAAGACAATAGAGAAGGGTGGTATATAATGTAGCAAGGTGCAGTGCGGACGAGAAACCCGTCCGAACTCAGCGAGTACCGAAGTGACATGGGGCTCAAAGTGTTTGGTTGAACGGTTCCAGGTCCGTTTCGCAGTCGAACACATGGTCGTCCGTCTACTCCCCGGTCCCGTCGTCTATCATCCCAGCCACTATAACAGCATGAGCACAGCCGGTCGACGCAACTCCAAAAGTACTATAATTCTCACCTTTCCTCGCTCACCGTCACCATCTCAAGAAAGCGATGACGGTGACGAGTATCAGGCCGACCGTTCCTCCCAGAGAACCACCGACCGGGGCAATACGGCTCGCCGAGGACGAGCCCCCTTTACCTGTAGGGGTTGGCGCGCCAGTCAAGGTCATGCCGCCGATGTCGAACGATCCTGATGGCTGCGACTCAATGAGGAAGTAGTCGAGGCAAAAGGTGTTCAGGTTCGTCCCATCCCGATGGCTGGTGATATTGAGTACGTGCGCCCCCGGAGACAGGCCGACGCCCTTGAATGAAGAGTCGTTGTAGAATGGGTGCACCTCGGTGGCCCTCAATGACTGGGCCGACGATGCGACGGTCTTCCCGTCAACGGCAAACGAGAGTATGGGCGACCCTCCCTGCGAACGGGGGAAGATCACGGTCATAACTTCGATTCCCACCCCTGTCGCGCTGTATGAGCGAGAGTGCTACAGCACGGGGACAGAATCGGCATACCGTTAAAGGGGACTGAGACACTGCTGTTTGCCTGGGTGGTACAGTGCATGGATTGATTCACGGCCTGCGCGACTCCTGTGTGGTTGGTGTCCCATCCGGACGAGAACTGAACGACCGGGTCGTTGTCATCGATGAGCAAGAGGTTGGACATTCTGAAGATATTGTAAAACGCGGGTATAAGCGAGAGAGGAAGAATCGGGGAGGCAAAGATGGGAGGCACAACAGAGATTCCGTACCTTCATCATAGTGTTTAAGTAGCATCCTAGGCTAGGCCCGGGCAACCTCAGACGATGTAAAGGCGTCCAAAGGCATTGATGTAGCGCACCAAATTGATGAGCTGTGTGACATGAAGTTAGATGATGCTTCGTTGTTTTCAGCGGCAACTGACCTCAATGCATGGCAATAAGGGACCGGGGCGGTGATGAAAAGAGGCAGTAATTTGACAATGACGAGCGGAAGCTATAGGGAGACACAGCATGTAGGCCTTGTGTAGGTCCCCGAGATGTAGGACACGCTGCACGCTGCGGCCTTCTGATACGCGCTGCACCGCTCAATCCTGTGGCGCGAATTGCATTGAAAGACAATGAACTCGCAAGGCTCAACCTTCCGCATGGCATCGTCCACATTTGCCGGCGCACATGAACGAGAGAGGGTCGTTGAACTTCTAGAGTCGAGACTACTTCCGCTGGAGGTTCATAGCAGGACCTGTTGGCCAGACAACGGTTAACAGTCAGAACGCGACTTTGACAGATCGTGGAACTTGTCAAATAAATGATCTTACGGGTTTGATTCAAATCAATCGGGCTTCGTATCATGCTGCGTGAAGAGAGCCGCTGACGAGCGCCATCCTAGTTGAAATATCATTCAAATATATGACTTGAACTTGACGTTCGAGCGAGCACTGGGTACTTCACGAGCATAGGCGGTGTGGGGACTCGCCCTTCCCTATCGAGATAATGGAACAATATGGAATGCGACGATACATATATGACAACACCAGTAGTAAACGTACCGGATGGCGGAAAGGGCGGAGGTGGCGAGACACCGTCGATAGCCCTGGGGGTTGAGCTGGAGTTGAGGTCAGCCAATCCTGTCACTAAGTAGACGGTGATGGAATTCGGCGTTGCTAGCGGAATCTGATCCTCAATCATATCCTAAGGCATATTTGTGACACAGCTGGTGAGTTCGAGGGCGGGTGATGACTCACAAGAAGACGAGAGCACCATCGAACTGCCACCCTACGCAACAACGCACAATAGTCTTCAGTATACTCCGAAGACCATGTATAGGCCCCTTTCAGTTGTGACGCTCTGCACTAATGCTACTTCTTCGTCCGGTGCTCGCCCCTGCACCCATGTCGCCCAGGCAGCGCGCAAGGGTGATTACGCACCTGCTATCGTCACAGCGCAGCCGGTCGCACACTGAGCATCCCCATAGCACCTACATGACTGGATTCGCTCTCAGGATATCGCATTCATCCATAGATCCGTAGAGATGACGATGATGATGTGCTGCTTCGCTAGCGGAAGTGGGTCATCGCTTGACCGCGCCTCCGCGCCCCTTCCCATGCCGCCGCCCAGCATGGGTGTCATCCGGGACGTCCAAGAACCCACCAAGCTCAAGCGCGTTGCGCGCGGCCTGGTTGATGTGCTTGAACCGGTCGGGGCCGAGGTGGATCCCGCCAAAGTATCGCGTGACAATGACGAGGACGTTGTCGACTTCCTGTGTGCGCATGGAGCGTGAGTAGGGTGAACGCGATTAGAGGCGGACGTGTGACGCACTAGAATCTGGAGGAGGTGGGCTAGCCGGCCTCCTGCGGCTGTCTCGCCGTCGTCATCGTTGTCTACGCCCGTGCGGCGTTAAGCGAGGGCTTGTTTCACGCGCAACAAATGGCGGGCGTACCTTGGTGCAGGACGTTGCCGACACGACATCGCCACGCGTTGATAATTGGGTGGGCTGCGCGAGCGATCTTGCGGTCCGACATGAGGTGTGCGAGGATCAAGGGAACCTGTACAGGTGACATCGTCAGAGACTATGCACACTCATGAGCAGATCATGTACACACCTGAGATGGATCTGTGATGCGACATGCACGACCCACGAACGCGCTCTTACGGTCAAGGATGGGCTCCGACTCGATGATAGTCACTCCAGGGGGTATCTCCGCAGGGACGTCCGGAACGGTGCGAGTGACCCTCGAGTTCCCGCTCTCAGTCTCCTCTTGTGCATAACCGTTCTCTGTTCCCTCAGGCCCGTTCCGCTCATCCCCCCGCAACATCTCGCCAACCTTTTTCTCGCTCATGCGCTCGCCTAGCCACTCTGTGCATCGCTCCTTGACCCACTCGAGCCCGTCGAAGACACACTCTGTTCCTGGGGCCCACTCGACTGCGCCGCGGGAGATGTAGGTCCGGAGAACGGTGCCAAAGAGGGGCGCGTCGACGCCGTATGGACCGATGTATCGCGAGAGGAGCTGGAGTTGTGGAGGTGCGGAGGAAGGGTAGGTCGGGGGAAGCGAGACGAGGATGGTGATAGGATGTGAGGATCCTTCGTCGCCGGGAGCTTCGATGCTACGATAGCAGATATTGATCCTTGAGATCATGTTCATGAGACCGCAGAGACAGTGCAGACATACCTTAGCGTAACCTCATAGCGGATCGTCCCAGGTTCAACTCGGGAGCTCGGGGCTGGCCCGCGGTCGGGCGGTGACTGGCTTCCGGAGCGCGAGGGCCTCCATATCTTCAACGCTTCATCTCCGTAGATACTCTGGAGCACTGGGTGTGTGCCCGGGAGCGCGCGAAGGTAGGCAAATCATACGAATGAGGGCTTTTCGCGGAAGGTCGCCAGAGAGGAAGGGCGCGCACCGCCGAGTTCTGACGCGATGGATTCGCGCGCGGGGTCTGCGTCTGCAGAGAGCTGGGCAATGAGATCTTCCACCGTGTCTGGTGTGGAAGTCATATCGTCGTCCGCTCGGCGGGAGGAAGTGGTAGTCAGGGTAAGAAGAGAGGAGGAGTGAGGCTGGCGACGATAATATTCTGCCGTCAGCGCTAGGTCGACTCGGTCCGACGATGCGAGCGCGTCCTCCCTGGTCTTGTGGCGATTGGACTGCTCATCGTCCTCCTTTGATTCCTCTATTATTTTCCGAACTACAACGCCGTTCATACTGCAGAATATTTCAACATAGCACCGAGAATATGAGCCCCTAGTCAGTTGCTCAAGCATGCAACCAAAGCTCGCACTGCTAGTAGCTCCCTCGAGTCCTTATTAACTTACTTGCATATCGAAACAGAAGGGATACATGTCTCACAGAAGCTCCAGCTCCAAATACGCCACACACGATCGACGCCGCATGTGGGCAACAACTCGAACTACTAAGTACGCTTATTAAAACAACTGGGGAGGAGCAGTCTCGTCTCATCAGCATGCACGCACACTGCGACGAAGGAGGCTCAACTGACCAGGAGGTATATACAATGAAGTGTCCGAGGTGCAAAGTTCAAACGCCCCCACCCGCACGGATACATTGGCGTACAAGCTTAGTCCGGGGTATAAGGCGGCGGCAGCGTCGCCTCGTTGTACGTCCGCAAGCCCGAGTCGACGTCCTGCACCACCGTCTCCCTTCCGCCCGCACTGCTGTCCCGCCTCCCGCGCGACGTGATGGCGCGCAGGAGTGACTGCGCACGAGACTGTCCTTGCGGCGGAGCGTACCAAGGCGCACGCGCCACTTCGGTATGCAGCAGAAGATTTGTGGTCGATCCGGGCGTGACAGGGCTGGCGACGTCCGACTGCGACGACGAAGAGAATGGGGCCAAGTGGGTGCCAGTGCCGGTGGGGGAGGTCGCGGTAGGCGACGACGAGCCATATAGCATGGAATCTTGTGTCTTTGTGGCACCACCGGGGGAAGTGGGCCCGCGTGTGCCGTTTCGGTCGAGGGTATTGAGGGCGGGACTGGTCATGGTGGCCAGCCCCGGCCGTGAATATCGCGCGTGTACCGAGGTGCTGTCATCGGGGACCGATGTGGGTGAGTGGTACTCAGTCTCGCTCCCAGGAGGAGGAGAAGGAAGCCGCTGGGAAACGAAAGCGGCGGGGTTGAAGTACATCTCTGGCGACGACTTGGCCGCATAGCCGCTGCGATCTGACCGGGTTGTCGCCGTCCGCTGGGGGGAGAACGGGTAGTCCTGCGGCGACGCGGACCCGAAGGGTTCGATATCTGTCAATGCAACATCAGCGCCCGGGATTATGTACTGTAACTTGGAAGATAGAATTGGAAGAAGCGAAAGTGCATACCTTCGCGTGCCCACTTACGTCGCCTTCTCATGACGAAGAAGATGAACATCAGCAGGATGATCATAATCACGCCGCCGACAACGCCGCCCGCGATCGCGCCGACATTCGTGGTGCGACCTTTCTGCTGCGCTGCGTTCGCCCCGATGGGCGGGAGTGACGTCGTCGCGTTCGCAGCGGAGGATCCGGTCACGGTCGTGGTTGTCTGCGATTCCTGGAAAGGAACGGCGGTGATGAGGCCTTGGGAAACACCGGAGGTTGTGGAGGATGTGGTCGAGTTAGAGGAGGTGGTGAGAGAGGATGTTGAGGACGAAGTCGAAGCTGAAGAGGAAGAGCTCGACGACGACGACGACGACGATGATGACGAGGACGAAGTCCTAGACAGGGTTGCAGAGCTGTGCGTGGAAGTGAGCGTGGATGATAAGGAATGTGTGGTAACAAGATGCTGGACTGAAGATCGAGTTGAAGTCGTAGTGGTAGTGATCGGCTGGCTGTCCGCCGGGGGAGGAGACTTGTAGATGAGGAAGTAGTCCAGCCAGTAGTGGTTGGGGCTCGTCCCATCGACGTTCGTGATAGTGATCTCGTGGTCTCCCGGGGACAAATCCTGCTTCGAGAAGAAGGTCACGTTGTAGTGCGTCTGGCCCGAAGGTGTGAACGGGGCGTTGTAAGTGCTGACAACTGTCCCGTCGATCGTGTACGTCGTCTTCGGCTGGCCATTCGTGTCCGACGAGCCCAGCGTCCCGACGACGGCGATCCCAGTGCCTACCGCGAAGATTCAGCTTCGCATGCGACGACACGAAGCATTCTCACTCACCAGAAAACCCTAGCGAAGCCGTCAGGCCAGCGGTTGCAGCACCGTGCCTTGTGTGGTCGACCTCATCGACGAGCTGGTCCCAGATCCATCCGGGCGCATACTGCACCGCGGGAGTTGTATCGTCGACGAGCTGCGGAGAGTCGGACGACATGTCCTAGACCTCCTCGAGCGATCCGCACGCCGGAGTCGGCAATAAATAGGTCGAGGGGGGCCTGTGCAGCAGGAGGTGGATTGTAGAGGGAGGGTGAAAGAGACGAAAAGCCGGCGGGCTCCCTCATGTGCCGCCGGGACATCCAGGGCCAGGCTCGAGCGAATTGTTGCAATGATTAGCGTGTGCTCATCGGTGCCTGGCAGGGATGACCGCGCCATCAGGCGGTATCTGTCGAAGCTCGAACATATTGCGGATGGGAAGATGGGCCCATGCGATTGAGGTAAAGAGGTGACGTACTGTTCACCGGCGTACACCGTTTGAGCTGTACTTCATCGTCACTACCTGCTGGACTGTAATCAGCTAGTGTCCTTGCTAGCCGAGAGTGAGCACTAGCGCGTCTCACCTCGTAAGCACAGCAGGGTAGTGGATACCAGAGCCTCGTGCTCTGAGAACATCTTGCAGGACATGCATTGCCGCGCGAGACCTTTGCTCGCAACAACACAGCCTCTGACGGAATCCATCAGCTACCGGTGTGCAACCAATCGGTTTCTGACAGTGATGGCGATGCGACCGCGGGAGAGAACGATGATCGTTGATCGTCCAATGACCTGGGTAAGTGAGTATGCATATAAGAAACACGGGCAGTGAGATTGCGCATTATTACTCGCCAGAGCTTGGCAGGAGACTTGCCACGGATGTAGGTATGTCACTCGAACTTGGGCCGATGGCCTAGATCGACCGAAATGTCTGTGAGCATCCAGTACACGTTCTCCAATCTTTACTCACATATTTCTGAAAGGTCATCCATCATTAGGTGTGGCCATAGCTGGGTTATCAAGGCAGACGTGGACGCGTATGTAACAGTTGTCGTACGTATGTAGCCGTAGCGCCGGTACCGGTACTTGCCGACTTAGCCCAACTACTTGAACTGAACTTACGAGAACACTTGCATTGGGGCGGCGGCCAACGCTCCATAATGCTAATATTCTGGAACTTACATAGAAACGGAGGTTGAAGCCAATCTGTAGTAACGAAAGTCCCAACCCTTTGCATCTGTATCTATTACAGAGATCAACATAGAAGACTATATTGCAAGGCCGCCGTGCGACAATGGAGGGTCGCCGCGCTGTGGCAGGACTCCGAGTCCTATACAAGGTGGGCGTCGGCGCAGTGCGCTCAAACGGCATGGCACAGGCAGGCCAGCATGCTGTCGGATGCTCAGAGAGACCGGCACTCACGCGGCATTCCTTATATGCGGCGATATCTCTTGACAACAGCGTGTCGGCGCGGTCAGGACTCGGATACGACAGGCTGCGTTATTGTGTGCCAAGTAGAGAAAGTTTGGGGTAACAGACGAAGCCTGCTGAAGCTAGATACAGGCAACCCGATCGCTCGGAGACTGCGAAGCGTGACGTCAGCAAGAGGACGAAGCACATTCCAGAATCGCAGAGGAGACAGTATACCATATTACAAGATGATGGTAGGTGGAAAGTGGTACAACGAGAATATTGCGAGTGGTGACACCTTTGAACGATGATTCAACGAGTGTAGCATGCGTCCGCGTTCATGTGACATAGAAAGGGAGCCTAATGTGTCAGAGGGTTGTGCATAGCCTGACGACGTCTGAATACAGGAAGTCGTCCGCGGGCGCCAGAGATTGCGAGTCATGATTCGGAGTGGCGAGGAAGCAACAAGCTCTGCAAGAACCAGAGAGGGTTCTGTCAAAGGGTGAAGATTGTCGCGGCTCCGACTCGCAGGAAGGACCGGCGGTATAACATTATGCGAACTGCCGCAGCTAATCATGGATAAGCACGGAACCTTTCCAATCCACCGAACCACACTTGACGCGGCCATGGAAGACTGCGGCGCTGAAGTACCTCCGGGGTAATGACGAAGGCGAGTCGAGATCCATGGAACCTGTGTCTCGTTGGCTGCTTAATGCGGCGCTCCGGTGCCGCAGCAGAACAGTCGGATCAGTGTGGTTATGCCGTAGAGTCAGCGACGCGCCCCGCCTCCTTCTTTGACCCCGAACTCGATGTTTCAAATAAAAATAAATGACTCAACAGATCAGACAAAGCCAGCGGGAATGGACGCGTCGCCGCTGCGGCTGCGGCCATCCCAATCTGGAACTCCATCGCGGCGAACTTGAAAATGTGGACTAGAGAGGCCGTTGAACCTAATCTATCATGGTTGGGCGGAACTCCATGAAGGTAACGTATCTTTGGGAAGAGCTGTTGGCCAGTTCAAGCGCTTGGGGTCGAAGGTCACGGGGTGCAGATTCCTAGACCGCAATGTTCGGAATTTCCCTGCCCGAGGGTGGTGCCACTGGGATTGCAACCGAAGCGATCGCCCGCCTCACTGGCTTAGTCCTGTCTTATTGGTAGTACTGAGTAGAAAAAAGCACAACGGTATACGTACAATCAGGATCCACTCTCGAAAAGCGGAGGAATGGCGGAACTCCGCCGCTCACCCTCAGGGACGAGCAGTCGTCCGAGTCGACATCCTTGGAGGCTATGCGGCTGGGAAAGAGGATAAGACACCCAAAGAACATTCGGGATTATCCACGTACAGATGCAAATTTGCAGTTGGATAAGTGTGGGATGGCCACGGTTCCGTTGCTGGGCGCGCTGAGAAGACCAGAATCGGCGGCGGCGCGTGAGTAGCCAAAGTAAGATCCATTGTTCCGACGAGTCATCGCTTACCGCAGTGACGCAGAAGGCATTGTGCACTAAGCAAGGGTCTGTTGTGTGATGTATCCAGGTACTATAGCCTATGCAGGCGAATCCGGATATTGAACCACCTGGGTGTAATGGCATTTCCAGGACAAAGATTCGACGACACCGAAGATCCAAGGAGTGGCAAACAACTTACCAAGTTCCTACATTGTTGGCCTGAGAAGGTCAGCAAGTCGCCACGTCAGAATACAAGGGTTATGACCGTTGATGTGAAGCGTTGACAGCAGTGACATGAGCCAACGTGAACCGTCGAGTCAACTTGTCAAGAACGGCACGTCCCGTTGCTGTTTCCGGAATAACGTCGGAGGCGCAGTGAGGTCGGCTTCAGCGCATACTGCCACAATACGCACAGCACTCACTGAGGCTGCAGATACTCCGTACATTCGAAACATGGCGGTAGTCAGGTTCAACTTGAACTCGTAAACAGTTCGCAAGGCCGTGCGGTGGGTCGTGGGAGTGATATGGGCACTGCCACCTCCGCCTCCTCGAGCCGCGCTGGCTCCGCCTCGACCTTGGTTTCCCGTTTGGCTACTTGTCCGCATTTCCTCTTCTCACCGGAGGGTCTCGAATCCGGTGACATAGCCTTCGGTGCATTTAGTGGGTGGTAAGGTTTATGTCTTTGAAGCCCATTAAATGCAGCTGATTGGATCAATAGTCAAACGTTGCACGACCGACTCGGGAGAACTTGAGGTTGGCATCGCATGCGTATGGAAGCTCGTGGCATCTGCTGGGACTCGAAAAGAATGCACAGGCTCGATCACACTGGTGGTTTCTCGTTCTATGACGCTGGATAATGGGTAAGTCAGATTATCCAATGTCAATGTCGCGTTGTCAGTCGTGGGGACGCGTGTCTGAGCTCGAACTGACTTCTCTTGTTCCCCGATTTTGTTGGAATCCCTGCAGTTGACGGGCCTTGTGGAAGAGTGCCACCGGGGTTTCACATCCAATCCACGATGTGCCAGGATCTGTCCAGGGGCGGTGTCCAAACTTGCGGGGAAGCGCCAGCGCTTGCGCAAAGTACGAGTACATAATGCGCTGATACCCTGAAGGCCGAGTGGCAACCAGTCCCTCATAACCTCCGACCAGCTCGGGCTTTCTCTCTCTGGCCTGGATTATTGTATCTTCGTCCGCTCCGCGGCCTGCCCCAGCGCGGACTAGCGTCGTCGCGACGGCCGATCTCTGTGCATTGATCAAGGTGAGCAGTGCTGATCTTTATCTCTGCGGCGGATGATTGGAGCCCTCTCGAGGCTCGCCCGACAACGGTGGACAGCATGATGTTCTCCCGCCGGACAAAGTCGCGCGCGTTGCTCTTTGTCACCGCCCGACGTTGTCGATATCGTGCAAATTGCTGATGAGATGTCATGATCTTTCAGGCGCCTACGTTGCGATTTTTGAAATCGCAGGCACGAACGCTACATAAACCGCGGCCCTCCAGACGTCGCGCTCCTGTGCATCTCTCTAGACTTTCCTTCCCCGCTGCCGCAGCAGAAGACGCAGCACCGCCCTCCCGCCGTGGTCCGTCGGCGACTCGCAAGCTCCAGGACGTCGGGACGCTGGATACGCTCCTTTCGCCGACATAGACGACCTCTGGCCCTCGAAGCGGTACCGAGTGTCTACTTATCCCGAGTTCCCCAGTGGCTGTAACTCTATTCCGTAACCATATTGCGACACACCTATAAAAGCTGCCTTTCCGCCCTTGGTCCCGCCTCCCCACCTACGTACCCCCTACCTCTCGAGACTCGACGCAACGATGGCTGCACCCTTCGCGTACCCCCAGTTCTACTATCCGACACCATACATTTCACCATTCTACAGCTCACCACATGTCTCGCCCTTCATCCCGCCAGTGAACCTGCCTGGGACTCCGAACCTGGCCCCTCAGCCTGAACGTCACGTACGCTGGGAAGACGACCCTCCGTTTCCACGTCAGCGACGCCCCTCGTGGCATGGAGGAGGTCTTGCAGCTCCTGCGAACGCGGTACCGTTCCCATCCCCACCTATTTTCGTCACGCCTCTTCCTCCTGTGATGCCGCTCCCTGCGCAAGCCTCGATGCCCGCGTTCACTCACCAACGCCGACGCTCCGACACCTGCTTGCCCCTGCCCGCCTGGGTCACCTATCCCACGATGGTACACCCTGCCGCGTTCTCAAATCCTCAACCCGCCCCGCCCGCCGCCCCGCAGCTTCACCCCTTGCTCGATGGAGAGACTGCCGCCGGGCCGAAGCTGCTCTTTGACCTCTCGCACCACACGTTCAACCCTCAGCGCATCACGTCGTACAACCAGACGAGCGGGACGGCGCTGACGCTCGACGCCCTGCTCCAGCCTGCGACGTACCCGCCCGTGCGGCGGATGACGATCCGGTGCGAGCTAGTGCCGGACTGGCCGATCGTGCTCGAGCCGCACACGACGTCGCGCGAACGCTCTCGCGAGCGGTCCCCCTTCCTGTCCGTGTCGGCGCGCGAGGCCGAGGACGCGCCGATCACGGTGTACGACGTGCTCATGGCGATCTACCGCACGCTGCAGCGGCGCATCACGCAGTCGGACTGGGCGCGGCTCTCGGCGCGGCAGGTGAACGCGATCTCGTCGTCGTATACGCGCCGGAGCAGGATGTATCCGAACGTGCAGGCGTTCGAGGACGCGCAGGGCGTACGACGGGTGGACTATCTAGTGGATCAGTACATGTTCCGCGGGATCATGCGCGAGACTGTGCAGGATGGGTTCTCGAAGATGAAGCTGCTCGTCGGGCCTGCGCGGTAGTCCTACCCCTTTCTTTCCCTCTTTCCCCCTTCGGGCTCTCCGCGGCGCTGAACAATGCGAATGAACACTGGCAGCTCGAGACTGGAGGCCGCTTCGAGACTGGACTGGGCTCGGACTGGGACTGCGCGCGGTCGGGTGGTCGTGTTTCGAATGGCTGATGGCTGAGCGCTGATGACTCGGACCTGGGCAGTGACGGGTCGATGTCTATGTTCTGTACGACTATGCCTGAGCGTGCTTCTTATGGTCCGTCTCGTAAGTACTGTATACCTGTACTCGGCTTGTGGCTACATTCCTTATGCGTCTTGATCTACGGACACGACTGCGGGCTTTCTGGGAGTGGTTCAACGTGGTGTATCCTTCCTTCTGTGGATGGGGCCAGGTGGTCTTACTACTGCGATGGCTTACTTAACATATCATATCATACACGAGCATCTATGTAATAGCGATACCCTGCCAGCTCCGGGATCCGTTGTGAATGTAAATGAGAGCGTGAACTCTCTCGTTGAAAGAGGCATTCGATTCAGCTGGGCCAGTGGGGCTTGTGGCCGGGGAGTGAGAGTTCGATTCCTACAGTTGGCAAGTGTGGTGCATTTCGGGTATCGGACCGGAGATAACGACGGGCTCCCGTCTGTCGCGCACTTGAACAGTTCCGCCGACTCTCGCAGAGTCATTTCACGCCCTCAAGCTTCCCTCTTTTTCCTCCTTGTCATGCCGCCTCCTCGTCGCGCCGCATCCATCACCCTTCTTTTCGCCGCGCCCCTCAAGAACAAGTTCATCCCGAGACACCCGCTCTTTCGTTACCGCATGGCGAGCACAAATGCTGTACGTGCGACGCGTTCCGAGTCACACCTTTAGCAGTCGCTGAGTCACGAGAGCAGTTTGGCTTGAAGGATGCGTCCTTGGTGCGCACGCAGGGCTTCATTGATGGGAAGTGGGTGGACGCGAAGGAGGGCGGGGTAATCAAGGTCACCAGTGCGTATCGCAGTTTGTTGTGCATGCTTGCCTCGCGGTCTGAACGTTTTCTTTGCTGCGTGCAGACCCTGCCACAGCGGAGGAGCTGGGCACGATTCCGGAAATGGGTCTTGAGGAGACGAAGCAGGCTATCGAGGCTGCGTCCACGGCCTTCAAGACGTGGAGTAAGACTTCAGCCAAGGTGCGTTCATTTTAGCTACAAGCATACCTGCGTGGGTCTCTCGCCCGCGAGCAACAATCAACACAACGCCGAAAGTCAGATTGACTGGGGCATTCGTCCGGCGGACGATCCGCCGGGCGTAGCACGGGTAGGGTACAGGTGACAAGGAGCCCATCCGTACCCGTATCCGCCGCGGGTTTCCACAGACTGGCTCATACCCTTGCCGCATGTCGTTCTATCTGTCTCCAGTTCCTTGTGGGGGCTGCAGCGACTGGACATATGGTAGAGCAGCTCGCAGCCGTACGCCTTCGAGTCGCCGCCTGGTATGTCGGCGTGGTGTAGGTCGTCTAGGTGGGATTTGTGGTTGACGGATCGGCACGCGACTCGGCTTCGCTCTTAGCCCCACGGCACCCGTTCGACCCAACACGGCCTCCTCCTCACGGGTTCCTGCATTTACTCCGACTATGTCCCTTACTGCGACTCGCGCTGGTCTCTTTATTTTTTTCCGAAACATTATTGACACACGCTGCAGCAACGGCATGATATCCTCATGAAGTTCTACGCGCTCATGAAGGAGAACACGGACGACCTTGCTCGTCTTATTGTGAGTCGCTCGCCATGTACGGCACCTTCCATGTCTAATCCCGTTTTTGTAGACGTTGGAAAACGGGAAGCCTCTCGTGGAAGCAAAGGTACGTTTGTAGGCTCCTGCGCGTGGACAGCCGTTCAGAATCGCCGATAGGGAGAGCACAACTACAGTGCATCGTTCCTTGAGGTACGTCTGATCATCTGTCTCGCTGAACACTCGCTCATTTCCCACCTGTGCAGTGGTTTGGTAAGCAGCAAAGCCGATGTGCTTCGCCCGGGAGTTTGATCGGAATGTTCTTTTGACAGCGGAGGAAGCTGTTCGAACATACGGAGGTCAGTATGACCTTCACGAATCAGTTCCCAGCTAAGCGGCGGTCACAGAGGTCATCCCTTGCGCAATGACAAACATCCGCAATGTCGTCATTAAGCAGCCCATTGGTCAGTCTTGCCAGTCGACGCCTCCATGGCTCTATTGACCCGTTGCTCCAGGTGTCGTGTCGATTCTGACACCCTGGAACTTCCCGTCCGCGATGATCACGCGGAAATTGGGTGCTGCTCTCGCGGCGGGCTGCACTGCCGTTATCAAGCCGCCACCGGAGACCCCCTTCTCCGCACTTGCACTTGTCGAGGTATGCTTTGGGTAGTTGTTCATGCCAGCTCATCTCAATTCTTCGCTGACAGCTCGCGACTCGTGCTGGTGTCCCGCCTGGTGTCATCAACGTGGTCACGACCCAAGCGAACGTGGCAGTCGTTGGACGCGAGATGTGCGAGAACCCTGCCGTGAAGAAGGTGTCGTTCACTGGAAGCACGCCTGTCGCAAAGATGCTCTATGGCATGGCTGCGAGCACGCTGAAGAAGTATGTTCTACGGTCGAGCCTTGTGCCGGTCACGCTCACTAATGCTGGGTGTAGGGTTTCGCTCGAAGCTGGAGGGAACGCTCCCTTCATCGTGTTCGACGACGCGGACATTGACGCTGCCGTCGAGGGTGCGTATCTAACACAACTATGCAAGGGACTCGCTGAACATTCTCTGCAGGCGCGATCATGTGCAAGTTCCGCGGTACCGGCCAGACGTGCGTGTGCGCGAACCGGATATACGTGCAGTCGTCTATCTACGCCGAGTTCGCGTCCCGCCTGGCGGAGAGGGTCGCCGCGTTCAAGGTCGGCAATGGTCTCGAAAAAGACACGTACGTACCTCCTCGCACGTCCATTCGTCGCATCTCACCCCCTCTAGCACGCACGGCCCGCTCATCCACGACCGCGCGATCGAGAAGGTCCAGCGGCACGTCGAGGATGCGCTCTCGCAGGGCGCGCAGCTTCTTGTCGGAGGCAAGCGCATCGAGGGCCCCGGCTCGTTCTTCGCCCCGACGGTGCTCTCGGACGTTCCCGCGACGGCGCTCGTGAACAAGGAGGAGACGTTCGGCCCGCTCGCGGCCCTGACGCGCTTCGAGACCGAGGAGGAGGTCATCCGCATGGCGAACGATACCCCTGTTGGCCTCGCCGGCTACTTCTTCTCGCGGGATGTCGGCCGGGTGTGGCGCGTCGCGGAGGCGCTTGAGGTCGGGATGGTTGGCACGAACACAGGCGTGATCAGCCAGGCGGTCATTCCGTTCGGTGGAATCAAGGAGAGCGGGCTTGGTGAGTTCTGGATATGTTCGCTGCCCGGGTGAATGTAGAGCTGATATGACGTGTAGGTCGTGAGGGTGGCCACGGGATCGAGGAGTACATGAACGTTAAGTTCATCGCATTTGGCGGCCTGTGAGCCGGCTGACACGTGTCATCCGGAGAGTGGAGAGTGGAAAAGTCAACCTTGAATGAAGGAGATGCTGTCGTGGGGGACGATACCTCGCACCTCGCAATGCGTGTACTTTTACTCACAACTGCTTCGCTTGCTTTTGATGTAGCACTACTGACACATACCTAAGCAACCTTGATCGTTGAGCAGCTTCAGGACAATTGCTGAGGGTCGAATGTGCAGCGTGCACCTAAAAGTTTACTTCGCGTTCCCTGTTGTCGCTCACCCTACTCTAGCGAAGGAAGCTTATGAGGCAGACGGGACCGCAGGCAGTGAGTAACCGTTACTAGTTAGTTTCCAACAGCACTGCATTGACCTCCTCATCAGCACCGCATAGTCTCTATTTCCATAACGACCCGTTCCTAGTTGAGCGTCGGGCTGGTCCTACCACAGGCCAAAATTCACTCTGTGAGAACACTGCTTGATCATAGTTCGGGTACGTCTATGAATCCGCATCAAAACACGTAGCTTATGCCAAGGTGTCCAGCTCCTCGCTTCCCTTGTTGCTCATCGCGCACAACCGCCTAGAGCGTCCATTCACCTGCTTCTTCGACCTTCGCCAAGGCTTCATCGATGATGTCTGCATAGCAGGCCCAGTACTAGCATCGGAGGTTCCACTCTGCATACCTCAGCCGCTCTCATTTCTTGTCTACTCATGGTCTCCCGGGTCCCCTTCCACTGCTTCTTGCTCGAGGCCGCACCTCATCACGATCAGCCCGCCTCATACGGCATTCCTACCGCCCCACTCTCCGCCCTCCCGTCCATCGTCCATGAGCGCACTGCAAGCTCAATTCTCGCATGCGCTCTCCACTGTCCAAAGCGTCTCCTAAAATATACTGTCGAGCGTCTTCGGCACGATTCGGGCGTTCTTCATCCGCAGTCGCTCCCTGGCGACTGAGCTCGATTCCGCCCAGCGCACACGGTCTCTGATCTCCCAGGGAGTTGCGACAGCGGAATGAAAGGAGGTGAGATGACGGATAGTGTTCGGTGAGGATCTTGGTTGGTCTTTGCGGTGCAGTCGGATCTGACTCAGGCTATCAGATGTGCAGTGTGAGTACCACGAACAAGGACAAGGAGGTCGCCACCAGGAATGCATTCAAGCCTTTCAACCAACAGACGTCAATGCGCGAGCGACCTGGCGGCGCTGCCACTTTCCAGTGCGTATCGAGTAATCCTGATGTGATGTTGATGTTGTATGCTGGTTCTGACAGTTGCCGGATTACGACGTGTGCAGTACTGACCTTAAGGCACCTGCCTCGGTCAAATCCTGAGCTGTCGCAGTTCAACAGTTGAACAATACTCTCCGCAAGGGACGGGGAGTGTTACTCCGATCCAACCCCCTAGGCATAAGCGCTACCTCGCGCGGGACTCGCACAAGAGATTAGACTTCAGACGACCCTTGCTCATCCTTGTCCCAGTACAACGCCCTTGAACCTGCCTGCCATCGCTCGTCATCGTCTACAGCAGCATATGTCCTCGACGGTCCGCATCCAAGACTCCGACCCATCCGTGCAGTACTCGAGCTCGCAATGGATCACCGACCCGTTCACGCTCGCGTCAGGCGGGTCAAGGCATGGCGCCGCACTTGAAGGTCTGACTGTTACGTTGCAATTTCATGGTGAGTGGGTAGACCCACCCGTCACTTGACGTTCTTCGACGCTGACTGCGAATCGACCAGGTACCGGAATCCAGGTAGTCGGCATATTGGACGCGTCGGTCAATGATGGCCAGGCGACGACTATGTATACCCTGGATGGCGCGGATGTGAAGACATATACAGCACCTTGGACAGAGGAGAGGACGTTCGACGTGGTCTACTACCAGAAACAAGGTTTACAAGCGGGAGACCATACAATCGAGGTCACGAACGTGAACGGGACGAGTCCGAACATCTTCTGGTTAGACTACTTCCTCGTTGATGTTGGACCTTCTTCCAATACTACTGTCTCGACGACCTCAGCACCCTCCAAGTCCTCGGCTCCCTCGTCTTCTTCCTCGTCCCCTTCCTCGACTCCTTCCTCGACTCCATCGTCTCCATCCATCCCGCCGTCGTCTCCAGTATCTCACAGGATCACCGTGCATTCATCGTCAACAACTTCCACCTCTACACACTCCACCTTCATCCACTCTAACATGACCGCGATAGCTCCGCCAAGCATTGGGACGACTTCGACGTCTACTGGCACAGCCGCTCAGACTGACCATGTAACGTCTATTATCTCACCTCCTAGTTCGGGGAGTTCATCCATCCCCACAATGCACACAGAACGGCAAGGACCAACCTCCTCTCGAACGAACCAAGTTGCTAAAGTTGCAGGCTCGGTGGGAGGAGTCATGGGTCTTCTACTCGTGGTCGTCATTGCGGTTTCATGGTGGCAACTCCGACGGAGAAGAGGTAAGAACCGTCTAAACTCTTGCTGAGGTCTTCGCTCGCTCACGTGGGTACTGCAGCAGAGTTGCGCGAACCTTCTATCTTCACCCAGGAAACGCCTTCCTTCACGGGAACTGCGTTTTCTCGCCCACATCTGGACACCCACTACTGCAAGGTGCATGGATGCTTCCACCCAACACATCACGCTGACGCCTCAGTCATCCGTACTGCTAGTTGGGTGAGCGAGCTGACGAGTTCACCTCCGGGCCGCTCTCTCGACGGTCGGCGGATGTCCGTACCTGCTTCTCCGAATATCCCTTCTGCATCCGACTCTGGCGGCGCGCTTCCTGTCCGTTGTCCGCCCTCGAGCCCACAGCTTGAGTTCTCTCCCGACTTGGCCTCAGAACAACTAAGGATTCCGGAGCCCGAGTCTCCGTTCGCTGCCGCCGGAACTACCCCGAGCGCGATGCTCAGAGCGGAAGTTGCGACGTCGCCGTGGCATGTGCCTCCCGAACACCAGCTAGACGCGCGGTCGCTGCTGCGCGCGATATCGGCGCGCGAACGACGCCGTAGGCTACGTCCGATTGAATCACCATCTGGACATATGGAAGAGATGGACTCGGGGCTGAGGATGTATACTCAGGATCTCCTGCCACCTCGCTACACCCCTGACTAGAAGTAGATATTCCTCTTGGTAGCAGCACCCCCTCGTTCCTCTCATAATCTCCCTTCTTGCTAGTTGCGTGCCTAGTGCATAGCATGACCCAGGTACCTTACCTAGCCTTCCTGTTTGTGTCAGACTCTTCCACGCTGGAATCCTCGTTGAAGCAGTCGTGCAGTTTGGAGTACGAGTACATACTTGACGTGGGACCCGCGGGCCGAGCTCTAGTGGAAGTTGCATCTGCACGGCCTCCAGGACACTCAACCAGTCTCGTCTTCATACAATATTGGCTCAGCGAAATATCCTACAACATAGCAACCTTGTCCGAGTCGCACTTCATGGCTGAAAGGCTCCCGGGTCTTCCGAAGAGACCACGATATCCCATTGTAACTCAGGCTTGCCCCGCGTTTGCGTTACTTCTTTCAGCGATTGTGAGCTCCCCCGGCTGTGTCGAAACCATATCTCCATCCGGGTCATTCGACGGCTCATCCGCGCTCCGTAAGTCATCATCCAGGTCGTCCGCTCCAGGAACGACAATGGAGCCGATAGAGCCCATCACTCGCGCAAAGTTCAGCGACCCGGTAATCGACATCGAAGTGTGCATGGGATCTTCGGAGTCCAGCTTCAGGTCGCGTTGATTGGCCTCCTGCAGGTCAAGCAAGAAGTGCCACGTTAAGATCGATGTAACTCTGTGCAACCGCCGATATCAGCACGAGTACGCGGGGACCAGAGAAGAGCCGGCAACGCACGGGTCGGTGAAGAGCGTGATGTTGCTAGGCTCGTCGATCCCGAAGATCTAAATTGTACACGGTAAGAATACATGTCGTCGCAGAAAGCCGGACGTACGGTCACGCACCGAAGTCAGGGTGAAGCTGAGGTGCAAGACGTTCAAAATGAAGAGGATTCTGTTGCACCGGAAGTTGGCCCTTGAGTATGAAACATATTGGATGCGATAGATTGTGCCTCACACGAAATACATGAGTCCTGCAGTAAGTCGTCCCGTCAGCACACTCCGTCAGCGCATACGGGGGATAGACTGACCGTTCCACAGCATGATAGCCGCCAACGACCTGCGAGAGTTGTCTCCGAGGTGCAAATGTGGTCGCGCCGGGCCGATAGCGAGGGTTACCCAGGTGAGGACAATTAGGATGAAATCAGCGAGGATGAGTCCTGCGCGAGCAAGGCTGACGACTGCGGGGAACTGGTTAATGCAGGCAGGTACAGGTGCATTGGTGAGACCGTACATCTGTGAGCGTGTTAGTACCCCTGATACAGTGGCGAGAGGAGGGATACAAACATGATGGGCTCGTTAGGCGTGATACGCAGGATGTTGGCCACGCATCCGACGACCGGGTCAGACATCCCAGTCAACCCAAGAGGGAACATCGCCTATGTGCGTCCGATTCAGAGACAGCAAGCGAGGTATCGTGAGGTTGTGACCTACAAAGTTCACAAGCGGGGTGAAGGACAGCACGAGTATCAACGTCGACAAGACCCAGTTCTTGAGTAGTCCGTGCGCTCGCATCGCGGAGAACACTATCGTGACCTTTAGCGGCAATTCTGCGCGGAGATGTTTGATCTTCACCTGCGAACGGTATGTACCGCACATATTCTAAGGCTGTGTAGGATTTGATGACGCCGTCGCAGCTGTGACAAGGCGAGCATGAGAGTCCGAGAGGTCATCCATGCAAGAAGAGTCACCTCTACGAAGAATACGTCAGCACTGTAGGGGTCCAGCCGGAGATGACGCACCTTGTCGCTGAGCGTGAATACAGACGATACGAAGTCCAAAATCTCATATACCAACGTGACGTAGCGGATGAAGAAGTATAGAGCAGACGCCCCCGTGAGTCTCTTGGTCCAGAACAAGTTCACCTCGCGTCCGGACGTGATAACGAAGTCATAGAAGAGCAAGGCTGGGCGTGACCCTCCGGTGAGCACGACTCGCAGCTATATCATACGTCAGAGGATCACTCACATACAGATGCAAAGTAGATGTAGCGCTCCGTTAGTCTTGGGAAGGGAGTGTCAGTACATCGAAACCAGAGGGAGGAGATGCGACTTACAGTTCGTTATAAGACGCGATGATATCTGCTGGCGAGGACATGCTTGACTAGAAACTGTGTGCGACGGCAACGGGTTTCAAATCGGGCGGGACGAGGTGTTTATAACATCGGCGACTAGGGGCAAGGGTGCTGCAGAACATGATCAGCTTCAAGGCATATGGCACATCTGGGGTTGTTCTCACAGCTATAACTGGCGCCGCTGTCGTTCGGGTTTCGTGAGTAGCGGGAACCCCTATAAGGTTCGCGAAGTTACCCTCCCGCGGGTCCCCTCACCTATCACAGGTGAGCATACTCTGCAGTGTGCTTAAACGAAGAGGTTGTGGCACAGATCACAACTAACATTGACTGGCGCAACAGCCAAGACACGGATACGGCCACAGATCGGCAGAGGCGCAGTCTGTGCAGTGCCAAATAGCACTATTCCAGTCCGCAGGACACATGAGCGGCGATGTCGATGAGCGAGGTTCTTGTCGTCCCAAAGGCAAGAAGCTATGCGAACTGTATAGCTCGTTGCCGTAGTGCGGGATCAGGTTCTCACACTTATGCAACCAATCTGTACTTCGAGCAGTTCGCGCGGTATTAGAACGTGGTAGAAATTGTGGTTGACTGCACTCACCATGTAGACTGTTGCCGGATTGCTGGCATCTTCATCAACGGCATCCGTACAACAGATGCGCTCGAGAAGTAAAGATGTTGATTCGGGGAAAGACAGGCTATATATGTAAAATGATAGCGAAGATTTGCAGGTGAGTATCTGGGCTCGGGAGAGAAGAGGGTGTTAACCCGTGGAGAGAAGATCATGCATCGGAAGTCCTTGTAAACACCCTGCACCTTCCGAGAGAGCTCAGACGTGCACGCATCTATATGTGCGGACGCAACGTACTTGTGCCGATGATTGTGTTGGAGGTCGGCACCCCGTCCGTCGCGGAAGAGGAGTCAAGATCATCATGTGCGTGCGTGGAGGCCTGGTATGGGAGGGGGACGGCGGGCAGGAACGGGCGTTCTCTGGAAGTACTCTGTTGGCCCGTACTCTGGAGTGAGACGGAGGGGAAGATTGAGTGGGGTGGGGCGTGTACAATCAGAGGCCTTGGAGACCGCGAAGGTCTTCCTCGTAGCGTACTTGGGCGCGGCAGAGAAGGTAGGAGGGATACTTGAAGATGTTGCACCAGGCCCTTCCAAGTCGTAACACAGGAGTATACGAGCTCACCTTTGTGTTCAATATTCAAAGTCACTCCATGCACCTCGCGACACCATCACACCCGTGTTCGGAGAATGAGAAATCACATACAGTCTGGATTAGCCCCCTCCATGGCGCGGTTCTCTGCAATGACCTTCCTTAGCACGTGCGTCTTATATATATTCCGTGCTACCTAGACTTAGGGATTGTGGGTTAGTAATACGTCAGCAGTCGAGGGTTACAAAACGCACTCGAGGAGGGCCTGCAGGCGCGTCGCCGTCTTCTGGATAGTTGTATGGTAGAGGAACGACCGCTCCTGGTGTAATTTACTCGTCTTAGAAAGGCAGAAGTGAAGTCGCGCGCGGCCAAAGACGCGAAGGAGGACGAGGAAACTGTTACTTAGACTGAGGTAGTGACGGTACTTGAGAGGGAGACCCTGGAAGCGGGCGCTCGCGGCGCGTTTCGCTCTCTTTCCCTAACCAGCACGATCACAGCAGCAGCAAGGTGGTTCCCGCTTTGTGCCCAGGAATAACATGCGTACTAATGGCACACACTTTAGAGCTTCAGATAGCGCTTCAGATAGACAGTTATGCGATCGGATCTTCCATCCGTGTAGTGAACCTCCCGGACCCCCAGCCAGTGGAACACGATGACGGAGGTATTCCCGCAATACCAGACGACATTGTTCGGGGAATATCGAGGTTCCTCAACTTCAGGCTTCAGCGATCGACTCGCATTGGCTTTGACCGGGACGGGCGGCTCTGGCGGAATTTGCATCTGCACGGCCTCCAATGCCAAATGAAACTCAACCGATTTCGTCTTCATACAACATAGCTCAGCTTAATAGCCTACAACATCGCAATATCGTCGCACTTCATGACTGAAAGGCTCCCGGTTCTTCCGAAGAGACCACGGTATCCCATTGTAACTCAGGCTTGCCCCGCGCCGTTCGCGTTACTTCCTCCAGCGATTGCGAGCTCCTCCGGCTGTGTCGAAACCATATCTCCATCCGGGGCATTCGATGGCTCATCCGCGCTCCGTAAGTCATCATCCAGGTCGTCCGCTCCAGGAACGACAATGGAGCCGATAGAGCCCATCACTCGCGCAAAGTTCAGCGACCCGGTGATCGACATCGAGGTGTGCATGGGATCTTCGGAGTCCAGCTTCAGGTCGCGTTGATTGGCCTCCTGCAGGTCAAGCAAGAAGTGCCACGTTAAGATCGATGTAACTCTGTGCGACCGTCGATGTTAGCATAGGATGTCGATGAACCAGAAAGGGACCGGGAACGCACGGATCGGTGAAGAGCGTGATGTTGCTAGGCTCGTCGATCCCGAAGATCTAAAGTGTACACGGTAAGAATACATGTCGTCGCAGAAAGCCGGACGTACGGTCACGCACCGAAGTCAGAGTGAAGCTGAGATGCAAGACGTTCAAAATAAAGAGGATTCTGTTGCACCGGAAGTTGGCCCTTGAGTATGAAACATATTGAATGCGATAGATTGTGCCTCACACGAAGTATATGAGCCCTGAAGTAGGTCTTCCCGTCAGCACACTCCGTCAGCGCAGACGGGGGACAGACTGACCGTTCCAAAGCATGATAGCCGCCAATGACCTGCGAGTGTTGTCTCCGAGGTGCAAGTGTGGCCGGGCCGGGCCGATGGCGAGTGTTACCCAGGTGAGGACAATCAGGATGAAGTCAGCGAGGATGAGTCCTGCGCGAGCGACGCTGACGACTGCGGGAAACTCGTTAACGGCGCGGACAGGTACAAGTGTTCCAGCGAGACGTACATCTGTGAGCGTGTTAATATCCCGGTATCGCTCACGATAGGACTGGGATGAAGTACGAACATGATGGGTTCGTTTGGCGTGATACGAACTATGTTAGCCACGCATCCGACGACCGGGTCAAACATCCCAGTCAATCCAAGAGGGAACATCGCCTATGTGCGTCCGATTCAGCGACAGCAAATGAGGTATCGTGAGGTTGTGACCTACAAAGTTCACAAGCGGGGTGAAGGACAGCACGAGTATCAACACCGACAAGACCCAGTTCTTGAGTAGACCGTGCGCTCGCATCGCGGAAAACACTATCGTGACCCTTAGCGGAAATTCTACGCGGAGATCTTTAATCCTCACCTGCGAACGGTATGTACCGCACATATTCTAAGGCTGTGTAGGATTTGATGACGCCGTCGCAGCTGTGACAAGGCGAGCATGAGAGTCCGAGAGGTCATCCATGCAAGAAGATTCACCTCTATCAAGACTACGTCAGCGCTGTAGGGGCCAGGCGGGAAAAGACGCACCTTGTCGCTCAGCGTGAACACGGACGATACGACGTCCAAAATCTCATATACCAACGTGACATAGCGGATGAAGAAGAACAGAGCAGACGCCCCGGTGAGCTTCTTGGTCCAAAACAAGTTCACCTCGCGTCCGGACGTAATAACGAAGTCATAGAAGAGCAAGGCTGGGCGTGACTCTCCGGTGAGCACGATTCGCAGCGAGATGACACGTCAGAAAACCACTCACACACAGATGCAAAGTAGATGTAGCGCTCCGTTAGCCTTGGGAAGGGGAGGGGGTCAGGACATCCAACGAGAGAGATGATGAGATGCTAGTACTCACAGTTCGTTCTCAGCCGCAATGATATCCGCTGGCGAGGACATGCTTGATCAGAAGCTGTGCGCGAGGGCAACGACCTGGCAAATCGCGCTGGACGAGGCGTTTATAACGCCAGACTAGTGCGCTGCAGAACATGATCAGCTTCAAGGCATATGACGCATCTGGGGTTGTTCTCACAGCTATAACTGGCGCCGCTGTCGTTCGGGTTGCGTGAGTAGCGGGTGTCCGTCGAAGTCCAGCCTATAGGGTTCACGAAGTTACCATCCCGCGAGACCCTTCACCTGTAACGGGTGAACATAGTCTGCCATATGCGTAAGCGAAACCGTTGTGGCGCAGATCACAACTTACATTGACGGGCGCAACAACCAACAAACGAATGCGGCCACGGATCCGCAGAGGCGCAGTCAATGCAGTGCCATATGCTGCACTATTCTAGTCCGCAGAACACATGGGCGGGGATATAGATGAGCGACTCAGGTCTTCCAGCGGGATTATTACCTTCCCGAAGGCGAGAAGCTATGCGAACTGTATGGCTCGTTGCCGTGGCGCGGGATATGGTTCTCACACTTGTGCAACCGATCTGTACTTCGAGCAGTTTTCGCGGTGTTTAAGGGATCGTAGTTGACTGCACTCACCACGTAGACTGTTGCCGACTTGCTGACACCTTCATCAACGGCAACGGCGAAGAGAGCACGCACCCACACGGCAGATGCGCTCAAGAAGTGAGAGTATCGATCCGGGGAAAGGGAAGCTATATATGGTAGAAACGAGAGTGAAGGTTTGTAGGTGAGTATATGAGCGCGAGCGAGAAGAGGGACACGCCTGAGTAAAGAGATGAAGGCGGTAATTGGTGGAGACATGGCCATGCTTCGGAAGTCCTTGTAAGCGATAGTATCACAGAGGGCACAGTCACGCCTCTGCGCGACCACAAATATGTATATCGTAAGCGGGTTAGCATACTGGGTACTCAGGTGGTAATCGCATCACTATCAGGGAACAAACTTCTCTGGATACATGCGTTAGAGACAGGCGCAAGGAAGGATGACTTGCGAGCACGCACCTACAAACTGGGCTGCAGCGTCTGCGCCCTGTATCCCGGAAATAGTCCCTCGCTCCATCCTTCCAATAGCGGCGCTTCTCGAACCGCGACGAGGGAGCCCTCTTTGTCTCGTACTCGGACTCGCCACCAATGCCTCCTCTCATCGTCATCTCCAACAAAGACAGGAGCATCCGCGAGCGCGATATAGCGCAGCAAGGAGAACCGATTGCAGATGGACTCGAGGAACTTGTCGCATCTGTACTAGTACATGACCTTGCAGACCGCATGGCCAAACTTGGTCGGCGCACGAATGCTGGGACATAGTAATCAATGGCGGGTCTGTTTGCTGTGGAGTATTCATGCGCTTGAGAATGAGTCAGCACCGCGATCATCTATCAGAACTTGGGTTACCGAGGAGTACTCACGATGTACGAAAGAAGCTCCGTATAATCACCGCCAACAGAAGACGAACTCCAGTGACCGCAGGTTGGGTGCGCAGTTCGCTATATCGTGCATCACATTCGCGAAGGTAACGAACGTACTGCCTTGAGCTGGTGCGGTGTCGACCGTGAGATGCACTAGGTCTTCGATGTTCCTCGTTGAGAGGCCGACGAACTCGAGGTCATCGCATGTGCTGGCTTGCAGTGTGAGTCGGCTAATCTTCCAGTTAGAAAGGACGTAGTCAGACTGGACTTGCGTCACATAATTCGTAATAAAGCGGAGATGGTGCAGGACGAACGGCAGGTCTGAGGCTATTCGAGAGCTATCGGACGTCGACTCGGATAGGTCGTCATGGCGGTTGAAGCCAAGTTCCAGCGTGGAGAGGATCGGGAAGACGACTCGTAGGCTAGTAGCGGATGCACCATAACCCATGGCAAGAACACGGACAGAAGTGGGAAGGCTTCACCCTTAGGCACATTGGTCCTAATCTCATCTCGTTGGAAGCGAAGGTCTTCAAGCAGCAGAGTGCGTAGAGTGCGCGATCGGATCCAGAAAGTCGGTGAATGAGGGGGTAAATGACCGCCCGTAGGAGTCGTCAGGTCTTGTGAAAAGAAAGAGAGAACGAACGCACCTTGCCAGCGCGGCCTTCGTCATAAAGCCCTCCAAGTCCGTCAACCTCAAGCGCGTCAGCACTTCCTGCTTCTCTGTATCCTCGTCATTCGTATCATCTCCTCCATTGGACCCGTGCGTGACGATGCTTAGAGAGTGGCCGGTGCTGCGACGAGCACGATATTTCTAGACCCTGCAGGGTGATCATTGCGGGTTAGTGATGCATAAGCAGTCCGAGTTTCAGGGTTACAGAACGCACTCGAGGAGGACCTGCAAGTGCGTCGCCGTCTTCTGGATAGTTGTAGGATAGAGGAACGAACACTCCTGGTGAGTTCATCGTCTTAAAACACGCAGCAGTGAAGTTGCACGCGGCCTAAGATACGGAGGATCCAGGATAAGGAGACTAGACCAAGGTCATAATGGTAAGAGATAAAGCCTATGTAGAAGCAGGCGCTCGCGGCGCGTCTCACTATCTTGCCATAACCACCACGACTACAGTAAGGTAAGCTTGGCTATGTGTCTAGGGAATAGCAGGAGTCGTGCTGACACAGGATTTGGAGCTTCATACCGACAGAAAATATGCCATCGACATCGCCCGTCCGTGTAGTGAACCTTCCCGACCCCCAGCCAGTCGTACACGACGACGGAGGTATTCCTGCCATACCGGACGACATTGTTCGAGAAATATCGAGGTTCCTCGACTTCAGCGATCGACTCGCATTGGCTTTGACCTCTCGTCACATGCATGCAGTGGTGCAACTACGCCTGCAGGAGATCGTTGTCGAGGCACCCCAGCTGGCCGCACTGCGCAAGTGGATCTTCGAGGACCCCAGCGTCCGCGGACCCCGGCTACGCGTTCTCAATTTCGTCGCACCCCCAGAGTCCTGGAGCTGGTTCGAACCCCAACTATACGCTCCGGCCATCCAGGACTGCTTCGACATCATGGGACAGGCGACGAGGCTGGAGGACCTGTCTTGCGCCCCGTTCTTATCACTTGCGCTGGACTCTGAGCACCTGCGAGCGTTTACGGGCCTCAAATGTCTCCACCTTAGCGGTTGCACGCCCGAGATGCTGGCCGCGCTACGGTTACCGGACACGCTCACCCAACTCCACCTCTCCGACTCTCTTGCTGGCACCGTGCTCCCATTTCGTCGCGTGTTACGCTTCATCTACCGCCTTCCTGCTCTCACGACACTAGTGCTAGAGCGGCTTTCACTTCCTGATGACGAGGAGGGCGACGCAGATGACGATGACGACGTAGACGAAGGCGAAAATGCATTCGCAGACGAATTTGACGACAACGATGCTGATGAACACGACGGTGCAAATGAAGACCTGGAAGAAGACCCCGGGGGCAATGGGGATGAGGATAATCCAATGAGCGGGAATCATCACAACTCCAGCGCCATCATCATCTCATCCGTTCGGACGCTGAGAACGCTTGAGCAAGAACTCCCCCCATGTATATCTTTGCCGATCACGTTCCCCAACTTGCAGACCCTAGTCCTGGATGGGAGCACCCACATGAATGCCGATGTCGATATTGGTATCTGGGGCACGCTCCAGCATTTAATGGTCTCAAGCTCTTTCAATGGCGAACCAGTGCGTTGGCGTGTCAACCACCTTACATACATTCCAAGCTTCGCCGCTCAAGACGGCGTCATCCTCGACAGCGCCTGCGACCCCGCGCATCTGGTTACTCTCACTCTACAGCTTGTCTTTGTGTCCTCTCTCGTGTGGGACAAGCTCCTCAGCGACGCCGCGAACATCCGGCTCTTGGAGATCGAGAGTCTCCAGTCAACGTTCCCTACATACATCTCTCTCTTCGTGAGTGATTCTCGCCGAAACCATGTAGAGGTCTAGCATCATTGACCATCCTCTGTACGCGCAGTCCGAGTTATTCAAACCCGATGCGCCCATAGATTTGCCACTTATATGTCTGAGTATCCTTGCCCCGGCGGCACCCAACCAGGCTCCCGAGCACATAGAGGAGAAACGGAACGTTTTCCTCAACCACGCCTCCCTATACCTGCCTTCGCTGCGATACGTAGCTCTTGCGAAGTCGCCCGCATCTGAGACGCTTCCATGTGAGGACGACTATTCGGAAATCGCGGCTCCATGGAGGTGGTGGCGCGTCGTCCGAGACGAGAACGCCTGCCCTATCGAGATTAGGGAGATCCCAGGCTGGGAAGGTGAGAGAGTCAGGAGGTATCTGTGCAACGCTGACCGGGAGGGCGCCGAACACTTCGATGGTATGTCCATGCTTATCCGAGGCATAGCCAAGCCAGGTCGCTGACCACTGCTTCGATTGATAGATTATTTTGTTGCACTTCGCTAGTGTACAATCTGAGCCGGTGCACTAGTTCTGGCTATATTATGAACGCCATGGTCGATACGTGAGGGTACATGGCGCGTCTTGACTTCATGGAGTCTTGCAGCATGATATTAATCCTGAATTTTCGCTGCTTTTCCGAACTTCGGGAGGCCAACCAGCGCACTCTGGAACGTGATTCGGACGATCCTCTCCATATCTCGATACCCCGGCACACGACGTATTGCTCGACGCACAGGTTTCTCATGGGGACTTTCCAAAGGAGGAGTTCAAGTGTTGACTGTAGATGTGACTTCAGTACAGGAGCAAGGGGGCACCGGAGGCAGAAGGACTCCAAAGCAACTCTTGACTTCTTCCCGAATATCACTCACTTGCGCTAATGGTACTCGGGCCACGTATTCATGGACATTCAAGTAGTGTGAGATCAACATATCAGATTTATGAGGTGAGATCGAAAGAGCACTTAAAAATACTAGCGATGGTACTCGGAGGGGCCGGGAGGGACAGCCCCAGTGGCCCGCGTACGAGGTAAAGTGAAAAGTGAGACATTATATTGCGAACCAACTTCGAGTGACGCGAGTCTTACGTGCACAATCATGGTCTTACATGTACATCATCATAAGACATCCGCATCGTGGGTCTTACTCAAGGGTCGGCGGCGGGTTACCACTGCCCATCATCACCCAGGCACCCTCGCTCGAGACGTCGTCAATGGTGAGGAAGATCGTGGCAGGACCAGGTGGGTAGACACGGCCGTTGGGAGGTGTCACGAACGTGAGCGACTTCCCATCCCGAGAGATGGTCGCATCCATGAAGACCAGCCGGGCGCCCGAATGGAAGGCGTGGCTCGAGAAGCCCAGGTCCATGAGAGAAACTGCCAAACGTTGAGTCAGCTTCCAGTTCACGCTCACGCTACACCTCATAGATCGCATACTCACCCTGGACCTTCGCGTTGGGCCGGCTAAGCGAGGACGGGATCGACACGGGGACGGTGACCCGCTTGCCAAACCCGAGCTTCTCCGGAGTGTTCAAGATCTTCGGCCGCTCGACGAACATGAACGGCGGGTCGAGTGTCTGGACGCGAAGCTCGCTCGGGAACTTAATACCCGCACCAGTCGTGAAGTTTCCGTTGGGATTGCTGCCAGCGACGAGGAAGTTGCCCTGCGGCGTGAGGGTGATGCTAGAGTGGTACACGCGCGCGATATCCGATGTAGGCATCCCTGCGTTGCTGAAACGTTTCCCGAGAGGCGCAGTGGGAGTGTAGAGGGACGGGGTGAGCACGGCGTGGTCAGAGTTCGAGTTCCCGATGGCGTCGGGGACCTGCGCGATGGCAGCGAAGCCAGTGCGCGCGCCATTCGCGACGAGGACCTGGCCGTTGGGGAGATGGACAAGCTCCGGCATCGTGCGTCCCTCAAGCATGTGTTCGACTTCCCACCCCTTGGCGATACCCTCAGGTGTGAGAGTGATGCGGGAGCACTGGGACGTGGCAGGGATCTGTGAAGAGAGGTTTGCCGGCTGGATCCGATCGTCGACCTGAGTACCGCCGCACACGAGAACCTCCGGAACGAAGTCGGGAGGGGAAAGTGGAAGAAGGATTGCAGAGCCGTCAATCGGGTTCGTGACGCGGACCCCGTTCGGGATATCAGGGAGGATCGTCTCGGTGTTGGCCTCGATGTCGTAGATGCTTGAGCGGTTGTTGGCAACCATGAAGACCTTGCCGTCGGGCAGAGCGAAGATACTACGAAGAACGATAAGTCCGGGGAGTACCGTGTGTAGTGAAGATACGTACCGCGGGAACAGGTTAGCCGGGAGACTCCGATTCAAGAACTCGGATGGCCGTGGGGTATCCTCCTTGGGCGGGAAGAACTCGAAGCTGAGCGCGGGGTCGATGTTGTAGAAGGCGGCGTCCTCGTGCATGCCACCGACAATCATGAGACTGCCGTCGAAGATGCGTGTAGTCGAGGGGTACCACCGCTTCTCAAGAAGGTGGAGGTTTGCGGGATCCTCGAAGACGGTGCAACCTTCGCCGGAGGGAGATCCGCACGGCTCAAAGATACGGATGGCTTGGGTACCAGGCTGAATGCCAGGGTTGCCCACAAATCCGTTTGGGTCGCCGCCAACGCTGACCTGGGGCAACATCAAGGCGAGTTTGCCAGTAGTGTCAGGAGTTACGTACCATAGTGCCGTTGCTGAGCAAGGCGCCGCTGGCGCAGAAGGAGTTGGTCAAGAGGTCGAGAGGCGTCACCGTGCTGTCGGCAAGGTTCCACAGTGCACCCCATGCCGAGTGTTTATTGACTTGGAGCGGATCGTTGGAGGCGCGGTCGAAGAAGAGGACGAGGTTCGGAGAGACGACGATGGACTCCAGTGCGACGATGCCAGAGTTGACTTGCTTGAGGTCGAATCGCCATCCAGGTGCGGACGGAGCAGCGCTGACAAGCGCAGCGAGAAGAGATACGAGGGAAACCGAGATTGTCTTCATGATGTCAACGATGATCACCTAGCGGTGTACCAGCAGATACACTGTGGTGAGGGATGCATAGCAGAGACTTTTATACCCCGAGGCACTGGGTAGACTTTGGTCAGCGTACCCCATCATGGTGGGACAGACTCGCCTACTGGAACGCGGAGGCTACTGCGGCGGCCTCACCAGGGTCCTCCCGGCTACGCAGGTGCGTAGTACACTGAATACGGTATCAATGCGCACACCTCAGTTGTGCCAAGGAGGACCCATGTGCGCGGGTCGATACGGCTCAGGTGGTCGGGTCGAAGGCACACGCCCCAGGCCTCGTGGGACGTCATGCTCAGATGGAGCAGTGCGGGAGTACGTTCAGCGTGGAGAAACATTTAGACCTTGCGAGGAGTCACTTCGGAGGTATCTTGGCGTTCCCTTGGATTAGCATCGTAAAGTTCAACTCTCAGGATCTTGAGCACTCGATGTGAGAGCGTCGGGGTGAGGCTGAAGACGTCCATTGAAGCGACAGCGCAGCAACAGACAAGGTGACACTAACCTCGAGCTGAATGACAATATCGACATGACAGGCTGTGCTGAGAGACGTTCTTACTGATCGCACTGTGTGAAAGTTCCGTCGCAGCGGTAGTGGAACCTGTGAGAGGCCGTCGGTTTCCCTGTGTATCGTAAGGTCGATTCTCCGAGCGGCATATGCGCGTAGTTGAGTGCTGACTCCTGTAACCGTAAAAGACTAGGCGGTCAGTAGAAGGGAGGCCGTCGGGACTAGGGAACACATACGTCGAGGGAGCGGGGTTGTAGGGTGATTCCAGTGTCATAATCATGTGCAAGTCCATCTAAAATACGATACATAACTGCATTGCACTGTGCATCACCATCGTATACGCAGGGAGCAGGAATGCCGTGTCGAATTCAGTAGGACTGAGGGACACGGACGAGCTATCGGGGTTCTAGCCATAGGACTGGGTATGCATCGTACGGCGTTCACAGTGTTCACCCTGACGTAGCATCGGCATCATATGCGGCATGAAAGACGAGCAGCAGGAAGAGACATACCATGACACACATCCCTGTCGTCGAGTTCGCAACAAGTCGCTCACGACTCACGAGCATGTACTCTACGACTCCCAAGGTTCAGATGGCCATGGGTCTGGAACCATATGGCAACAGTATGGCGACGGCATCGTATAGCACTCACTGCGCATTCTCCTCCTCCGGACCTGTCACGACAAATGAATTTGGATGGTTGTTTTGCTGTTGGCCGGAGAAGCTCAAAGATAACTCATCATTGAGGCCAGGTCTTCCGGTCGCGTTGCATTAGGAAGGTACGGTAACAGCCGTTGCATTTTGAAGGTAAACCCAAGTATAGGGAACAGCCAGGAGGAAGGTGTCGAGAGGAAGAGGTGTGTTTGATGTCAGCCAATAATCGGAGTTTGAACAAAATGTTGATCACCTTATTTCCGGAAATCTCCCACTCATCCTCTTGTACTTGCAGTAGGCTGTTCCCCTTTTTTGAGTACTCTCAACACGCACTGTCGTCCCGCAACTGTCAGGCTCTCATGGAACCGTGATGTACGCGCAGGAGAAAGTCTGCGCTGATGCTGCAAGCAGGCGAGTTCCCAATTCCTTGATATTACGACGACTTGAACTTCTCGTGCTAATCATACAACCCTCTGTCCATTTCAGTAGCTCCCTGCTTCTCGTGTCCCCTCTCATTCAAGCGTCGGAGGGGAGTTCCCGCTGCCCATCATGACCCAAGCTCCCTCGCTAGTGACATTGTCCACCGTCAAGAACACAGTCGCTGGTCCGGGCGGGTAGACACGACCATTCGGAGGCGTGACGAAGGTGAGAGACTTGCCGTCGGAAGAGATCTCAGAATCCATGAGTACAAGACGAGCCCCTGCGTGGAAGCCATGAGTCGAGAATCCGAGATCCATGAGCGCCACTGTAAAGTCATCATCAGCGATTGGCCATCTCGGTCTGAACATCCGTCACCCATACCTTGGACGTTTGCGTCAGGACGACTCAGAGAGCTCGGGAGGGAGATAGGGACGGTGAAGCTCGTGTTGAACGACAACTTCTCTGGCATGCTCACGATCTGCGGACGCGGCACGGACATGAAGGGCGGGTCAAGCGTCTGGATCCGGAACTCGCTCGGGAATGTGACATTGGCCCCGACGACTGTGCCATTGTTGGGGTTACTCCCTCCGATGAGGAAGTTACCCTGAGGCGTGAGCGTGATGGTCGAGTGGTAGACGCGAGCGATCCCAGACGAGGGCATGCCCGAGTTGATGATGCGCTCTCCGAGCGGCGCGTCAGGAGTGTAGATGGACGGGACGAGAACGGCGTGGTCTGCGTTCGAGTTCCCGATCAAGTCTTGCACGCTGTTGAACCCCGCAAAGCCAGTACCCGCTCCATTTGCAATGAGGATCTGGCCGTTAGGGATGTGAAGAAGCTCGTGCATGGTGCGACCCTCGAGCATATGTTCGACCTCCCAGCCCTTCGCGATGCCCTCGGGAGTGACCGTGATACGAGAGCACTGTGAAGTCGCTGGTATCTGAGACGTGAGGTTGCCTGGCTGGATGGTGTCGTCAATGATGGTGCCGCCGCAGACGAGAACCTCGGGGGTGAAGTCGGGCGGTGAGAGTGGAAGCAGGATGATAGAACCGTCGATGGGGTTCGTGACGCGGACGCCATTCGGGAGGTCAGGAAGGACTGTCTCCGTGTTCGCCTCGATATCGTAGATGATGGTCTGGTTGTTCGCGACCATGAATACCGTCCCATCGGGCAAAGCGAGCATGCTGCGAAGTCCGCAAATTAGGGTTGACAGGTTGCCACACAAAAGGCACAGAAGTACGCACCGCGGGAAGAGGTTAGCCGGGAGCGCACGTTCTAGGAACGCGGACGGACGGACAGACTCCTCCTTGCGCGGGAAGAACTCAAAGCTATTCTCGGGATCGACGTTGTAGAACACCGCCTCGACGTGCATGCCTCCGGCGATGAGCAGGCTGCCGTCAAAGATGCGGATCGCGGAGGGATACCACCGTTCAGCCTGAAGGACCAGGTTCGGGTCCTCAAAGAGAGTGCAGTCTTCGCCTGTAGGGGACGAGCATGGGCCGAGCAGGCGTATGGCCTGGTTTCCTGGTTTGATGACTGGGTTGCCTGGGAACCCGGTCTGGTCACCGCCTATGCTGGCCTGTGTCGTTCGCGGACTTGTCAATAGTCAGATAACCAGTGCACACATCCGCGGCGTACCATGGTCCCGTTACTCAGCAATGCGCCACCCGCACAAAACGAGTTCGTGACGACGTCGATTGCGGTGACGTTGCTCGTCTCGAGGTTCCAGAGCGCACCCCATGCTGAATGGCCGTTGATTTGGAGCGGGTCGTCGGAGGCGCGATCGAAGAACAGAGCGAGGGTGGGCGAGACGACAATGGACTCGAGTGCGACGATGCCCGAAGTCTCGGTCTTGGTGTTGAACGTCCATCCAGGGGCGCGAGGCTTCACAGTCGTATCTTCACCTTAGCATCAGTCTCGGTGTGCAAACTATGTGAAATGATACAGTACCGAGGAGTTGTGAAGGCGAGAGAGGCTTAGCTCCCACAAGCTTTGCAACTGTCGTCAGTAGCGACAGAACTAGGAGCAGGGCGTGAGCCATGGTGGAGTTTGTCGTTGTTCGATGTACGTAGGCTTAGCCCAGCTGAGTCTGCGCAGGAGTAAGTGCAATATATAGTTTGCAGTCCTTCCTATGAGCCTACTCCAACCCGCGCCGTGTGCTATATTGTGATGGGAAGGACTCGTAAAGGAGACACGGGAAGCATCGCAAGCCGGCATGCCGCTATCCCTTTCAATGCGTAGAGTTAGGTTAGTACGGAGTAGACGAACATCGAATGCTACCGCGTACCATGCTGAAGGTGCAGGGGTCGTCATAGGCTGCTCAGGTGGCCGTACGGTATTGACACGCCCCTGCTACCGTGAGACGCTGAAGTGAGCTCTTAGCCTCAACAGGGGAGGACACACCACGGCTAAGCGGATGCAAGCCAAGTCTGTGCAGCTCTTGAGATACACAAGAAGGCTGAGGGTGCGTAAGAAGTGGAACTCTGCATGGTCTTGGTACGGCAGCGACGGCAGCGGGGCCGTGGTCCACGCTCACGCCCGCACTCACTGGCGCATGGTGCAGCCTCAACCCGTGGTTCGGCTTCCGTGGTATTCTACCCACGGACCCTTCGCACGGCTCCTTCGCACAGAAGACTAAGACTGAAGTCAGAACCACCGGAGGCCAGACACCAAGTAGATCGTAATGCACTGTCGTAAAAGCCTGTACAATCGAAGTCCGTGACGACTTTACTATACACGCGCCGAGGCTGAGCAAGCAGGGTGCGACAGACTGAGGTGGGAGACCGAGCCTGCGGGCTACCCTAGGACAGAACGGTACATCGACAGGATATAGCGACATAAGATATACAGTCTTTCAAGGGTTCAGCAACGGGAGAAGGGCGATACAGTCCTTGAGAAATCATACGGGAGAAAGGTTACGCCGGTAGCAGGGGGGGATCCAGACAAATCATGGCTGTGACGACGACGGTTCACCGGCGAGCGGCGGCGCATCTGAGTCAGACGGCGCGACACGGCGCTCGCTGTATTGCGGTGGGAGCTCGATCACCTCGTGAACCGGGGGAGGCGGAACGCTGTCTTCGATGTCGGTGTGGAGGACGAACTGTGTAGAAGGTTGCTGGCCCGGAGGAGTCAGGACACCAGCCTCAGCGGCCTTACGACGTGCGCCGCTGTCCCCGCCTGGACGCATGCCAGGGCCACTACCGCTGGCATAAGCGACTGTCGGACCGGGAGCACCGCCGTACTGCGAGGAGCCCCCATTGCTCGACCCGTAGGCAGACATGGCGCCATACTGATAGCCTTGTGTGGAGTCGGAGTAGACGGACGCAGGGGTGGGGAACTCAGTGAACTGAGATGTGGTCGCGGAGGTGGGAAGGCGAGGGGAGTAATTGTCAAAGGTCGTTGGACTATCCGCACTCGGTGATCGGCCATGCAGGAAAGGGACGGATGAGCTTGGGGACCCAAATTCTGCCATGTGCGGAGAAGTGCCTAGATCGCCCTTCGTGAGGTCCACCTCTGGGTGCTGGGACCTGCGCCCAATGACCCTGACGCCCCTATTACGGCGACGGCGGTACCATATGATGGCGCCGATAGCAAGTGCCATCACTGCGACCACAGGAACAACGATAGCGGCAACGAGGGTTCCTGTCTTCAGGTGCGAGGCAGATGACGAAGCCGAGACACTGCCTGTCGGAGTGCTCGTGGAAGTGGAAGTGCTGGTGCTGGTGCTGGTGCTCGTCATGGACGGCGCGTTGGAAGCAGATGCGGGCGAACTGCTGTCCAGGCATGAAGATTCTTGCGACTCTTGTACAGTCAAGATACTCGTGGTCCCTCCCTGTCGATTCTGGGCATCGGTCATGAAGAAGAGTACTTGCGTTCCGGCAGCGATATTTGCGACCCAAGAGAAAGACTTTGAGCCCATTGGCGGGTTTAGGACGAAGGTGGAGCCGCCAACTACAACACCCTAGAGTGACGAGTGAGGATGCATTTCCTGAGAATGTATGACGAGACATACCGTGATTGTCACCGGCTGCGTAGCATTTTCGTATTGGCTGAACACAAATCCACTGACGAGTGGGTGGAATCAGATATACATCCACCCTCAGGTAATCGTCAACCTCACTTGCACTGAATTAGAGCTTGATCCGCATGGAAATCGAAGTGGTTTTCTGTAGAATGATACCGAGTTCAAGTTGGAGTAGGATAGCGTACGTGACAACCGAAGTACATACGGATATCACCAGGGCAGTCCCGCGTGGAACTGCCCACCTTGATCGCGGGTGAAACTCCTCCAGAACCGAATCCAGTGGAGTCAGACATAACGACGACTGTCTCATTGCCAGCCTTCAGGGGCATTGTTACGGTGTAAGATCCATGGCCGTTACTGAAGGCGTTGTCCGAAACTGTGATAGTTTCCTGGACTTGAAAGGACTACAATCGCATGAGATCGGGAGTAATGTGATTTGTGACTGACGGTACAAACCGGAACAATGGTGAGCAGGAAAGGCGGGGTACCACCTAGGTGCGAAGATTTCAGCATGGAGCAACAACATATACAAAGAATGAACTACCTGTCCAGGAGACTTGAAAGTCGTCGCACTGCGTTGCCTCGCTATATGTGAACGTAAAATTGGCCGTGCATTCCTGCAAGAACCCCAGATAGTAGATCAGGAGGAAGAGTCCGTAGGATTGAGTCCACATGGAGGCAAGGGAGGGATGCAGAGGGACAACGGCAGCAGCGGATGCCCCGGAGACGGCTCGAGCTCACGAGCAGAGGGCGGGGTGGAGGCTATAAGGACGGCTCCCTGGTATCGTCTTTCCCGTGCTGTGGAGGAAGAGGGGAGGAGGCACTACGGAAGGCAATACGGTGTATATCATGATGGGAGGGTGTTTGTGGGCGTACGTGATTTCGCCACAACTGACAGTGGCTCACACGAAGAGTACCATTAGGCTTCTCATATGCGCCCAACGGTGCGCCCGAGTGCGACAATCGACCCGACGGCTGCTTCGACAACGTGGCGAGGCATAACAATTGCGGTATGCCGTTCTGCCGTACCGCCGCTCCAGGGCCAGATAGGAATGGGTTGAAACGTTTCATACAGCGAGGCAGTGGATGGGCTTCGACCGTTCTATCGCACCGACACGATCCGTAAGAGGTTCTCGTGGGCGATGCCAGCGATTCGAAGGATCCCCTGTTGCTTGAGCGTCGGCGCTACGCTCGTCAACCTCCTTCCATGAACTTGTGAACGCGCCCATGGACATAGGGTGAAGCGAGCATCGATGACACAAGGCCTGCATATCCACAGGCGAGCTCTTCACTGGCGGTTTCGCTGCGTGTCTGCAATCCGATCCCGAAGTTCGCATCTCAAGACGCACTCACCTGATGCAGAAACAGCTGTAACTGCTGGTTGAAGGGTCAGCATCTTCAAACTCCCTCTCGAGATCGACGACTCACCTGCTCTTTTTAGCACAAAAATGGACCGAGGAGCCCACGCATCGAGTTGCTACACAGCCTGTCTACCCTACAGGAGAACGAAGTCAAGAAGATCATCACCCAATACACAAGCCGGGCCCCACGCACCGTCCACGCCCCAGCACCCTAGACACATGAGCGCATCACAAAGAACATAGAGCTTAACACTTCTTGATGTACGATAATCGGTCGATGAGGCCATGGCCGACGCGACCGGTGCATGAATGCCACGGCGATGACGAACTCAGTCGTTTTTCTCGCGATTGCTTTACATCCGTTGGTGCGACGAGGAACTGGAAAATGTCAATGAGTGCTGGACGCCTGAAGTTCAAAGACGCCCTGCCCGATTCCACGCCGATCTAGAGTCTCACGATCACATGTCATTCCATGTAGCCTCAAGTGGAATATTACTATCATTGACATGCATGTTACCGTGCTCAACTACTAGCACAATGGAAAGCTTGGGGATCGGGAGTACTACTCATTGAAATTGACTAGATAGTCGCGAACGGGCACATGGCATCCTCTCGATATCCTACAAATTCTCTGGAAACTTACTTCTTCCCTTGCCACCTGACGAACGAGTCCGCCGACGCTCCCCAAATTCGATCACTCCATGGTGGGAGGAGCACTCCCGCTCCCCATCATAACCCATGCACCTTCGCTGCTGATATCGTCCACAGTCAAGAAGACGCTGGCGGGACCGGGAGGGTAGACACGGCCATTGGGCGGGGTGACAAACGTGAGAGACTTGCCGTCCCGGGCGACGCTCGCCTCCATGAACACCAGGCGAGCTCCCATATGGAACCCATGCGTCGAGAAACCCAGGTCCATGAGCGACACTGGAAGACGGCCGTGAGTTAGAACTCAAGGTGGAGCGCTCGGATGCAATGCGCAATGGGAGGACGTACCTTGAACTTTGGCGCCGCTTCGACTGAGCGCACCCGGGAGAGAGACGGGCACAGTAACCCGTTCTCCGAACCTCAGCCTCTCAGGCATGCTGAGAATCCGGGGGCGCTGCACGGACATGTACGGCGGGTTGAGCGTCTGGACCCGGAACTCGGCGGGGAACTTGACGTCCAGTGGGCCAACCCTGGTCGTGTTGTTCGGGTTGCTCCCCGCGATGAGGAAGTTCCCCTGAGGAGTGAGAGTGATGGTCGAGTGGTACATGCGCGCGATCCCAGAGCTCGGCATACCCTCGTTGCTGATCCGCTGACCGAGCGGCGTGTCGGGCGTGTAGATGGATGGGATCAAGGCAGGTTGGTCAGCGTTCGACTCGTTAATGCTCAGACCCACACCACCGATGCCAGCGAACCCGGTCTGGGCGCCGTTGGAGATGAGGATCTGGCCATTCGGGATGTGGACCAGCTCAAGCATAATCCGGCCCTCGATCATATGCTCCACCTCCCATCCTTTTGCGATACCTTCCGGCGTGAGCGTGATGCGGGAGCATTGCGAGGACGTGGGATGCTGGAACGTGAAGTTGGCTGGCTGGGTGCGATCGTCGATCTGGGACCCGCCGCAGACGAGTACCTCAGGAGTGTAGTCGGGAGGTGAGAGGGGTAACAAGATCGCAGAGCCGTCAGTGGGCACCGTAACATGAACCCCGTCGGGGATATCCGGAAGGGGTGTCTCGGTGTTAGTTTCGACGTCGTAGATGATGGACCGGTTGTTGGCTACCATGAAAACCTTGCCGTCAGGGAGCGCAAACAGTCTAGACGCAGTGACATTGCCATCAGCAGCGGCCGGACCGAAGAACGTGAAGGCACACACCTTGGGAACAGGTTTGCAGGAAGGGAACGCTCTAGGAACGCAGAAGGACGCACAGTTTCCTCCTTGCGAGGAAAGAACTCGAAGCTCAACTCGGGGTCAATGTCGTAGAAGACCGAGCCGACGTGGGAGCCGCCCACAATGAGCAGACTACCATCGAAGATACGAATCGACGACGGATACCACCGTTCAGCTAGCAGGCGTAAGTTGGGATCCTCGAAGACAGTGCATCCTTCTCCAGTCGGAGAGAGGCATGGGCCGAAAAGACGAATGGCCTGGTTCCCGGGCTTGATAGTCGGATTTCCGTCGTACCCAGTCGGGTCACCGCCGATGCTGGCCTGCAAGACATCACATTCATTGGTCAGTGGGTGCATGCATAGGATGTGGTGTGGGTACGGACCATAGTTCCGTTACTCAGGAAAGCACCGCCCGCGCACCAAGAGTTGGTGACGACGTCAAGGGCAGTGACATCTTCCGTATCGAGGTTCCAGAGGGCACCCCATGCAGAGTGACCATTGATCTGGAGAGGGTCGTCCGATGCGCGGTCGAAGAAAAGAGCAAGGGTGGGAGAGACGATGGCGGATTCGATGACAACGATCCCAGACGACCGGTTCTTCAGAGTGAACGTCCACTGCGGCGACGGCGGAGCGGCGCCAGCCACAACTGTAGACCATAGGAGGAGAGAAACGAGATTTTTCATGCCGTTGTAACTCATAGGTCGATGGAGTACGATGACACCAAAGTGCGGCCTCTGACTTCGCCTCGTATATATGCTATTACGACGCGCTCGAGTCAGTGACACTGCGAGCTCTGATTCGACGTCAAGATACTATACGCACATGCTTCAGTCTTTCCTCCTGTGTGGGAGAGCGGGGCAACAACAACGCTTACGATGCGCCTGAGCCGCACTTGCACCGGTCAGACTCCATACGAGAAGGCTGAAGCACCCCTGTTCACAGGAGCACTACGGGACCCGGCAAGGTTCTGATGCTCAAACTCTCCAGGGAGAGTAGGATGCGGCAAATAAGCCTCACTGTCCATGCCGAGAGTCCTGGAGACTAGTCTATTGAGCGAAGAGACTGTGTCGGACCGACGCACGAGCGGGTGACCCGCAATTACGATGACAATGGCCATCACCAGCAGAAGACAGGTCTCATGCAGTACTGTCAGCCTTCGTCAGTGCCTTGGCTTTCTCATAAGTATATGCAGAACCGCCGCCAATATTCACATACCTGGAGAGACTCATGAGTCAGAGAGAGAGGAGGATGACCGATGCGTCTGGCAGATTGGCGCCATGACAAGTACTAAGGCCGCAGTCACGTAGGCTCCAGTATGTGGGTCCTCAAAGCACTTTCTCATGTATTTTTGCCGTGCCAAGACCGCAAGGACGGGCCAACAGTCACCGGTGAAGCGAGGGAGCGTCGTGGTGGTAAGAAGCAAAGAGCACGGTTCGCAAGACGTCCGACTTCGCAGCCGTGTCACTTTCTAGCGCCCAAACTTTCTTGTTCAGGACCGTCATCCGTGCGTATGCAGCTGCATGGTTGGCAGCGCTCTGAATAGCTAGAGTTCTTGTTTGTGTTACTCAGCTGAGTACAAGCTCCACTAGATAATTGAGTCTGATCAGGGTGAGTACTTCCGCAGGACTACAGACTTAGGTTCATCAGAGCCGCAGTGTTGAGCCTGCGAAACTATACGACGGAAGAGACGAGCCGATGATCCATACTCCTCAGCAGGACCGGGATGTCAACGTGCGTTCTCTGAAAAGTATCAATCAATTGCGTTACGACTGACTTGTAGCAGCAAACGGACCTTTGATGATCTCCGTACGCGGAGCGACAATCCTACTCAGGCTGACTGCGCTCGAAACCATGATGAACATCTCGAGCCCCCCGCCAAGCACAGGAAAACAGAACGCGAAGCCTTCAGTTCCTCATTTGAGTCCGGTAACGACGAGGACGACCTCCTCCTACCGCTTCTTGACTTCACCCATCTCGACACGCAGTCCGCCATCTCCACCCGCTTCTCGCAAATCGCAGACGTGCTATTGCACCAGTACCGCATCCAAATCACGACTTCTTCTGTTGTAGAGCAGCTTGAACTTCTAGAAATTGAGTTCTACCTTTACAAGTCAGGGTGCCACGAAGATCCGTTCACGCACGCCAGTCCCGAGCAAAGCCAGGCAGGGAGATGGTCAGTACCCGGAAATACTCCGTATCCGCTTACAATCACTGAGATGTACACACGATATGGGTTTCAGGTACTTCCACAGACCACCATCACGCTCGAACGAGCTCGGCACGCCAACCACATTCACGTCCGGGTACCGTGGCGGAACACGCAAGGGTCTCGACATCACCATCGGCCAGCCTGTGCCCACTGCAACTCGAACATCCAAGTACTTCTCGGACGCCAGTAACTCCAACTCCAAGACATCTACCTCCACGTCTGCATTGGAGACGGAAGGGATCCTCCGCGGAGGAATCCTCTTGCGCTCCGTCCGCCGTACGAGCGACGCCAAAGTAATCTCTGGGCCGTCCCTCTTAGTCGACGAGATCCTACGCCTCAACAACGCGTCGAAAATCTCTGACCTCGTCGCCGACGTCTGGAAGGACGACATCTTCGTCTTCCCTCTCCCATCCTCCCGCCGCTCGACCATGCGCCTCGTGCGCATATCGCCCGCTGCCGCCGCGGCGACGCCACGCATATACCGCTCACCGCGCATCGGCCTCGACATCTCGCACCCATCTATCTCGCCTACCAACTTCCTCACGCACCCGCGTGTCCATTACGTCGGCCAGTCCTACCGCTTCTTCGCGCACCCACAGCTCCTCACCGCGAACGGCCTAGCACAGACGTTTCTAGGGGTGTACGACATGGAGGCTCCGCAGTACGACCCGTATCACGCAGAGCTGCTCCCGGTGCTCGAGCGGCTCACCGGATGGAAGGTCGCGAGGGTGAAGAAGTGCTTTGCGGAGTATATGGCAGGACTGGAGGGCTCGTGTGATAAGGGGAAGCGCGAGGAGGACGTGTTGAGGCAGTGGATGGGGAAGAAGGGGAAGGAAGCTGGGGCGTCGATGGCGGGTTGGTTACGGATGATGGGGACGTTGAGGAGGGTCCTGATTCCTGAAGAAGGCTGAGAAGTGAATGAATGCTTAGCAGACTCGGAATGGATGTGATGATGACCAGAGCCCGTTTCCATGTAGTGATCTTCGAGTCCCAGTACTGCGTGCAACGTACGAACATACGGTAGACGAGCCGGAGACAGGGATATATGCGGTCATCGCCCCATCTGCTCGGTCATGTCTTACTTTCCCGTGCAGAACGAGCATGTCTGAGTAAATCATATACCGAGCCAATGCACTCTACATTAGAACTTAGGGATGCCAGGGAAACGATGTATCGCAGAGAAGACATTGTACCAGAATTGTTCCTCCTCCTCTGTAGTCTTGCCCGCAATGAACCACCTATAGCCATGCCACGAAATAGCGTCGTTATCGTAATGAATGTTCTCATCCACATGCCACATTGCTACGGACTCGATGCAAGAGGGATAAAACCCCGCGGAGTCCCAATCAATGATCCAGACAGTTCCCTGGCGATCGACGAGGACATTACTTGGGTTGAGGTCTCCGTGGGTGAAGACGGGAGTCCAATCGAGCAACGGACGAGGCATAGGCGGCGGCTTCTCACCTCGCATCTGGGCGAGGGCAGCAAGGGCCCGCCAACCAACATGTGCCACCAATTCGCAGAACCGGCGAAAATGTGAGAGAGATTCAAAGGGGCCGTGTAAACCGTCTCCGAAGAGGATGCCACCCACGCGGCCTGTGTCTACAGCGCCGACTGCAGGTCGCCGGAGAGCGCGCATTTGCTTCACGTAGACACGGAGCGTGCACGCGATGCGGAATCGTCGGAGCAGGCTTAACCTATCCCAACATTCATGGAGCATTTCGCCATCGATGAAGTCCATGACTAGCATGGAGATGTTGGGAAGATACGTCCGCGGGACCGGGATGGAGGTGTTCTGGCGGACGTACTCCATACTCGCATGCTCGGAAGGCGTAGCTGTCTTCGCAACCAAGGACTGGCTGATGCGATGGATTCCTACCGACCAGGGACTGTCCGACGCGTGCAGTCGTTGCTTCAGACGATCTCCCCAGGCCGTATCGAAGTTAGTAAACAGTCGCTTGCGTAGGTCGGCAAATGATGTGATTTGTGACAGTTCGGATGATAGCTGCGTGGGAAGACACAGCTTGTCAGCCTTCCTTGGAGGGACAAGAGGGTGTACTCACGTCCGATGTCATGCACCGAGTTGGCAGTGCGAACAAAGCAGCGATCCAATCATATAGTGCATCCTGGAGACGTCCCAGAGTGACAGGCTTCCGCGGCACGGATGGCGGATCGAGGTGATTCACTAACAGCCACATAGGTATCAGATATAGTTGAACTTTCGAGATGAAAAGACGTACTGAGCAGGGACAACAACTCGTTAACGCCACCTGCAGTTGTAAGACTCGCGTTGACACAATCCACGTCATATGTGTATGCGACCGAAGGAGCAAACTGGAGACGGTTGAGATGCTCATACGAGAAGTCACAAGTGACCAGGTCGAACTTAGTTTGAACGACACAGGTAAACCCGGACTCCTTGCGAGCCAGCTCGAGCGTTTCTTCAAAGGCTGCGGGATTGTGTACTGCGTTGTAGAGTACAATAGCGATTGATACCCGGGCAGAGGACTCGGTGGCCATTCGCGCATCAAACACGAAGACCTTCCCGTCCGCATCACGCTTATACGGACGTTCATTCTGGCAGGCGGCTCAGCATAAGGTAGAATGTTGGAGATGCAGGCATACCAGTATCGAAATCAGCGTCCTCTTCCCCGAGCCTCGTTCACCTGAACTTATCGTTAGATGAATGTGCGACAGGTGTCTGGAGCAAAACACTGCACCATAAACGGCCACCGTGGCGTGATGACATCCATCTCGCTGCGGGAGAGACTCAGAGACCTCCATGCCTGTTCACGCGTTCACGCCCCGACGTCTATCAGGTTAACCTTGCGATTGTGCGGCGAGAGTGCCGGGTACAGACGCGGTTGGCAATCGAGACGTCCTTCAGCGCTTCAGCTTCCACGGCGGGCAAAGGACAATGTTCTATCCCGTGACAGGGCAAAAAAGCCCGTAACAGGTTCGTCGAATGTAACTTTTTACTGGCCTTTTACCTTCTTTCAGCCCAACTTATCCGAAAAGTTCACATTTGGCAAGAATATCACTGGCCTGTTACAAGGTCGAAAATCCTGCAATGCCCGCCGTGTTCAACTTAACATGGCAAGGCCTCTCACGATCACGTGGTATCCGCTGAGGACGTTCTTCAAGTTAATTAACCACTGCCGACAAAGTACTTTCACGCCGTGTATCGTGTATCGTGTATCGATGCCCCCCACACAACGTACGACGCACCCTAAGAGCCAATATATGCTATGTCAACACCCGCCAAACTTTCCTTACCCACACCCGAGCGCGCCTGCCCTCCGCAACATCCGTCGCATCGCGCTTTTCCCAAGCCGCTGCCTCCTCCTCGCGAATGCGCACGCCCTCTCCTGGCGCCCAGACAGCGTCCGTGTCGAGGTCGACCTCCATGAGCGGCACCATGTGCTGCGTTTTCCGGAGCCAGAGCAGCTCGTACAGCCAGTACCCGATGTAGCACGCGATGTACACTGCAAGGCCGATGTACGTCGCCACCACGTTCTGTGGGTCGAGAAAGAGTACACTTATGATCAGCAGACGTGCGGAGAAGCAAACAACTTGAAAGACGCACCCGCGCACTGAACGGCTGCTGCACGACGGACGCATACCCCTGCGCGGCGAACATCGCTACGGCGAGCACGATAGTGATGAGCGGGAGGACGGGGAAGAGAGGCTGCGTGTACGGCAGGTCCGCGAGCGGGCGGCCCTGCGCCTTCCACGCGGCGCGGAAGCGCAGCGAGATGATCCCGATCGTGCCCCACACGAGCAGCGACGAGATCCCAGTGAGGTTCAGCAGCCAGGTGAAGACGACGCCCTCGCCCCAGATCGTCGTGAGGAAGGTCACGAAGGACACGGCGAGGGAGAGGCTATAGGCGGAGGAGGGTCAGGATACGATGGGGTGCGGAGGGAGAGGGACGTACAGGAGAGAGGGCACGGGGACCCCGCGGCCGTTGACCCAGCCGAAGATGCGGGGAGCTTGACCGGCGCGCGCGAGGGCGAGCAGCATCCGGCTGCTTGCGTAGAAACACGAGTTCGTCGCCGAGAGCACGGCGGTGAGCAGCACGGCGTTGACGACGTGGACGGCAGCGCCGAATCCTGCACGCTGGAACACCACCGTGAGGGGCGACGCAGCGACACTCGAATCTGGAGCATTCTATCAGCACGATTCACCTCATTAACGGCAGTGCGCTCACCAGACGCGGCGTTGAGCAAAGTCGGGTCTTGCCAGTTGATGTTGAGGCCGATCGTGAGCATCGTGAGGATGTAGAAGATGACGATGCGGAAGAACGTCGCGCGGACCGCACGCGGGACAGCTTTGTGCGGGCTTGCGCTCTCGCCCGCGGCGAGGGAGACGAGCTCGACACCGCCGTACGAGTAGAACGCGTAGACGAACGTCTGCGCGAACGCGCTGAACCCGCCGATGAATGCCTGGCCATTTTGGAAGTTGGAAAGCCCCTTAGATGATGATGTGAGCACGCAGGGCTGGGAAGGGTGGGGAGGACGTACTGGACCCGGGTGGCCGTGGACACCGCCCCAGTCGTAGATGAGGCCGACGAAGATGAACACGATAATCATTAGGACCTTGATCATCGCGAACCAGTATTCGGATTCGCCTGCGAGATATGAGAGTCTGGTTGTAACACTAGCGAGTGGGCGTACCGTAGACGCGGACGTGGATGAGCTGCATGAGGAATATGGGCGTGATGATGACCAAGGCCCATTCCCACGCAGTGATCTTCGAGTCCCAGTACTGCGTGCGAAGAGATATTTAGCGAAGCACGATAGAAGTGTGAAGTGTTAGCACAAACCTGCAGGATGACCGCAGCTGCTGTCAGCTCGCTAGCTAAGAGGGGGGTAAGTCATGCGGGACACTTGGCGGACGATGCACGAGGACTCACGGATGGACAAACTCCTATAGAGTCATAGATGTGAGCAACGGATACGGCTATTCATAGCGAGACGCCGAATACTAACCACTGCAGCCAATAATTGCAGCCTGACGCTCACAGTCAGCAATGTAAGAAACCGAGGGGAACATACACGTACCGATCGTGAATCCTAATGCGGGAGAGAAGAACCTCGAACCGTATGTTGCAAATGAGCCGGAGACTGGGATATACGCGGCCATCTCGCCCCTGGCGATCACGTCTATCTCTGCTGTTCGTGCATACCGTCGCTGGACTCACAGAGATATGACGACACCATAGCAAAACACGCCTACGGTGAAGTATGACAGCAGCGCACCCGCCGGACCTGCAACAGCGATCGCCTGCTGGTGTTCAGTATAATGTAACCGGGGATATGTCGAGTCACCGGACTGACCGAGCCAGCACTGAGGAAGATGCCTGTGCCTATGGTTCCGCCGATAGCTTCAGGAACACATGAGCAGACCGCAGGTTAAAACACCGGCCATGTGCGATCGGAGAGATAGCGCGCACCGATCATGGTGAGATGCCGGCTTTGCATGGCGCGTTTGGTCTCGTTGTCCTCGCTCGCGTTGCCTACGAGGACACGCTTCCACACGGAGGGCTTCTTCGCGCCATGGTCGAGAGAGCCTTTCTCGAGCACGTCGGCTTGTGCGTCGGGGATCTTCTCCTTTGTCTCTTCGTCGTCGAGCCAGGACGTTGTGCGCACCTCTGGGATATCGGCGGCCATGCTCGCTGGCGGAGGCGTTGAAGATGGCGGGTGAGAGCAAGATGCGGCTTGAAGCTTGAAGCACGCCGCAGAAGCAGCGCGAAGGCGCAATTTGTACGGTTCGCGCAATTTGTACGGTTCTGCCACAATTCACCATGCATGCAGATCGAGTCGGAGAAATTGCAAGCGAGCATCAATTTAGCAGGCGCGCGGGCCGGAGCTCCGGAGTGCCAGACATCTAGCTACACCATGCGGGTACAGAAGAACTTGAAGCCCGTAGAGCGTGCGTTGCGGTAATTGATACGATGAAGATGAATTCGAGGGCTTACTACACGTATATCCCCTCTACGGCTCACGATCCCCTCGAACCTCACAACGGACGCTTCGTTCGTGCTTCAGACGGTACCCCAAGGAAAGACTGGACGAGGACTTGAAGAGAGTTTGACATGATCAACGTGGGGCTGAATGAAGGAGGGCGGAGGGAAGACAGACGGACAAAGAACAAAGGTGACGGACAGAGGACGAAAACTGAGAGAGCGGTTCACGTTCCCTCAACGTTTGAGGTACGAGCGTTAGAAGGGTGTGCTGAAGGAAAGAAAGCGGTCGAGTGCTGTACATATGAAGAAGGGGAGGAGGGTGTGGGTGTTGCGGAGGCGTACTTGAACGTGCGGGCAGACACGGGGCAGACGACGTGCGTCGGAAGAAATGATACGACAAAGATGCATTCAAAGTGCTCACTGCGCGGTATGTCTCCTTTCAACCCCGGACCTTACAGCACACGCATCGTTCTCATTCCGGGCGGTACAACGAAAATAAACGGCCGCATAAGCACTTGAAGAGAGTTGAGAATGGCAGAATCAATGAAGGAATACCCAGGAGAGCGTTGCGTGCAGACAGACAGATGAGAGAGAATGCAGACAAAGCGAGATTGCGTTTCTGAGACGTTGTAGATGCGGAAGTCCGAAGAGTGTGCTGAAGGGTTGGCAAAGACCTTATGTCGGGTGGGAGGTTAGGAGGAAGACGGAGAGTTGTCTGCCACGCGCGACTCCGCGAGCGGACGAGGCCGTGGCGAGTCGAGCGCGCGGGATTAGAGCATCGGAGATTCGGAGCGGACCGCCTGGATCTTATCTTATCTCGGAGTGGGACTGCGACGGAGATTCCCCTTGTAAGCGAGGGCAAGTCCGAGGCAAGTGCCCAGCTCTCTTTCCGTCTCTCTGCCGTCTACCCCGCACTCCCTCCTAGGCTCCGTATCTCTCTGCCCGTATGAAGGACGGCAAGCAACGTGCGAAGCCTGATACCGCCATCCCATCAGGTCGCGGAACATATGCAAAACAAGCCTGCAGCCACTGCAGGAAACGGTGAGCTCTCTCCCCTCTTTCCGCCACATTCCCACTCACACAGACATCGACGACCACCACGCAGGAAATCAAAGTGTGATGGTCGGGCTCCGGTCTGTGGGCCGTGCGAGAAGGCGGGTCGTGCGTCAGAGGTGCGTACCATGCTTTCTTCCTGAACCCCCCTCTCATAGCCCCTTGCCACTCTCTCTTACTTGCATTCTTGCTCTCGACGCCTCCGACACTCTCACCAATTTGTGTGGCTTGCATCTCGTCTCTCGCGCCGTCTTACTTGCTGTTTCCTCTCTCGCTCTCTCTGGCACGCTCTCGGTGGCTCTTTCACGCATTCAGTGCACCTGGGGCAAAGAAACCGCAAAGAAAGCGCGGACACAACAGCACTTCGAGTCCCTCGAGAACTATATCCGCGCTCTTGAAGCAAAGGTAAAAGATCTCCAGGCAGACCTCGAGAATTGCCGCCGGAATCACGGCGGACCCTCTCCTGCTGCTTCGTCCGACGCGACCCGAGACCGCTCCCTCCCTCGCCCGGACTCCCTCGAGCTCGACACCTCTACCGATGGCGGCCACACATCCTCCAACAGCGATTCGGACATAGACATCCTCATCTCACCTACCAAACATCTCCTGGTACGTTCTTTCTTCCTTTCGTCCCCCTTTCTTTCCCCCCTGCCTGCGCGTTTGCTTGTGACCCCTTCGAAGGGTGCGGCGAAGATCTTTCGGAGCCTTCTCTAGCAACAGCGCCCAGACGACTACTTTCTGGGTTTAGCATCGCGCGCAGTGGTCACCTGGAGCGCGGCGGGCGCCAACCCAGTTCGCCGTCGCAGCAGTGCACGACGACTGACAGCTCTCATCGATTCGTTGCGCTCCCCCTGAATGGAGACATTATCTTCGTATCGTTAGCCGTTGCACACGCCTGCCGGTCTCGACCGTGCTCTTCTCACGAGGCCGGTTTTCGAGGCTCCGCGCTATAACCACCATGACCGTTCGCAGTCTTCAGCGCGCCGAGGATGAGGTCATACTTGACGACCGGGTGTTGCGCGCAATATCTGCGCATTCCTACTCGTCGCAGTTCTGTGGAACGGCTTCACGCTACAGTGAGTTTGTGACGCGGTCTGCGACCCCTCATTTACTCGGGATTTTCTCCCGTTCGGGGACGCCCGAAGGCATACATGCTTTCCCAGCCGGTTGAAGGCGATCAGACGAGTCGTACGACTCGCCGTCGCAGCGTCTCAGTCGCCAGGCTTTCATTTGAGCTGGAGCGTCCGTCTCATGCCATAATGGACGGGAGCCCGCTGGTTGGCTCAGAGCTACTCTGCCAAGAAGCACCGGGAATACCCGGATGCCTCAACAAACGCAATGAGATCCTCCTCGAGGAGGGTCTCGGTCAGTCGAGGCGCTGCTGGCGTTCAGTGCACTAGCGGCGACCGTTCGGTAGAGCGGCGAGGAGGACACTCGAAGTTTTCAGCGCCTCGACGAGAAGGCGGGTGCCCGTACACCCGGCTTGCATCTCGGAAGCCCGCATCAGCACTGCCTCATTCAGGTCCACGGTTTGTTGCGGTGAACGATCTCGCCCCGTCGAGGCAGCCGTGTTGTGGGCATCAGTTAGAGTACAAGTGCTCTGGGACATTACATTCGCGCGGGACCCTCTATTCTACCACTATGATTGGTTATTGACGGTCGCTGATACGCTATCCAACAGTTACAAGACACCGACCTCGAATTCCATGGACCGACCTCGGTCTGGCGGTTAGGCGCACAACGCTCGTCTCCGGCAACGACCGACGCGAAGGGCTCTGCGTCGCCCGAACCCTCGAACGCCGTACCCTCCACCTATTTCGACTGGTCACGACACCTCCCGCGCGACGTGCCCCTGTCTCGCGCCGAGCATGACCGAATACTGGACATCCTCCTCAAGTTCTGCCAAAGTTGGAGCCTTCGTATCGTTCCAGAACTGTTCCTGCGCGACATGCACCGTGCGCTGAGCGTCCCGCCGAGTGCGACGCCGCCACGGGGAGCGCACTACAGCCCGATGCTGCACAACTCTGCGCTCGCGCTCGCGACGGCGTTCACGGACGACCCGGCGGTCAAGGATATCCGGGTGCGGCGCATGTTCGCGTCCAAGGCGAAGAGCTACATCGAGGCGGACGCGCAGAAGCCGACGATTGCGCTCGTGACTGGACTCGGCACGCTCGCGCTCTTCCACTCGACGTGCGGCGAGCAGAGCTTGGGTTATCTGTACTTTGGTACGTTGTGCGCGGCTCGTCGTTGTCGGGAATGTGCTGACAGATGTGCAGGTATGGCTGGTCGCGTGAGCCAATCTCGTAAGTCTCGAATTTTATGTTGTGGCTATTTGACTGACCCCCGTGTAGTCGGACTCAAGACGGACTGCTCGTCGTGGGTGAGGAACGGGCTGATCACGGAAGCAGACATGTACGACCGCAACTGGGCGTACTGGTCGATCTACTCGCAAGACATCCTCTGGTCGCTGTACGTCGGGCGCGAGTGCTCGCTCGTGCCGCACAAGAAGGAGCGCATGTTCGCGGTGCCGTACGTCGGAAGCGAGATCGACACCAATGCGTGGTACTGGGCCCCGAGCAAGATGCCGCCGCAGCCAAGCTATATCGTGCGGACGTTCGCGGCGAGCTGCGAGTTGATGGTTATATCGAGGCGTATCTTCGACTTCCTGTGAGTGCGGTGCTTTGTTCCTTCGAGCATGAACTGACGCCATGACAGGAACAGCCTGGGCCCTGGCTCGAAACGCGAAGGAGCGCTGCAGATTGTCAGCGAGTTAGAGTAAGTGCGCTCATGTTTCCTCTATGGCGCAGTGCTGACGACGTACCTCAGTATCCAGCTGAACAACTGGAAGGACTCGCTGTCGCCCGAGGTTGACCTGACCGCTGCGAGCCGACCGAACGCTCTCCCCCACCGCCTCATGCTGCATCTCGCATACTGGTGGACGCTGCTCCTCCTGCACCGGCCATTCTACCGTCGGACCAAGTCTTCCGGCTCGGGTCCCGAAATTGACCATGTCAAGGTGAGTGGCTTCTAGCTCGAGCTTCTACAACTCCCGTTGATCGACGCATACTGACTGAATTGGCGTAGCTGTGCAACCGGGCGAGCGACAACATCATGCTGCTGCTCGGGATTTGGCACGAGAAGTACAGCCTCCGGTACCTGCCTATTACGCTCATGCAGGTCATCTACTGCGCGGGAACGTCCTTCATTCTGTCCGCGGTTCAGGCGACGTCCGGCCCGCGGCTCGGGCGGGTCGCGCTGACCACTGCGCTCTCGCAGGCTGAGCAGTGTATCCGGTACCTGCTCATCGCGGGCAAGTCGTTCGAGTGTGCGAACGAGGTCGCGAACATCCTCTCGAATCTGCTCCACGAGCAGCTCCGGCCTCGTCTACTCATGCGCACACTCGAGCCGAAGGACATTCTACCTCGAGCTGCGAGCCAGGAACGTGGTCAGCCCAAGCCCGAGTACTCTCAGTACTCCGGCGTTGCTGGGTCCAGCAACGGCGTATCGTCATCCGAAGCAGCAGCGGATGCCCAGTCGCTAGCCGCCACGATCACGAACCTCGACGCGCTCCACGACCAGTGCCGCTTCACCCTCATGGGCAACACCGCGTACTCGCCCGACTGGAACCCGCGCGAGGGCCTCAACAACATCTTCCCCATCACGCAGCAACCCTCGGCATCCACATCTTCCTCCGTCGGCGCCCTGTACAACCCGCACTTCTCGATGAACTCGGACGGGATGGTGCGCATGCCCGAGGACGTCGACATGGAGTTCGGGCTCGGCGGGATGGACATGGGCATGATCCCCGGCCAGCCGCTCTCGAACCGGCCGTACGTGTCCTTCGGGATCCCCGAGTTCGCAGGTATCGCGCCTGGAACGGGCTTCCCGGACGTCGACGCGCCCGCGTTCAACGCGCAGACGCAGATGCACCACCAACAGCAGCAGCAACAGCAGCAGCAGCAGCAGCAGCAAGCGCAACAGCGCCAGGCGTCGGGCTCGTCCCAGGTCCAGCCGCAGGTGCAGGCTCAGGCGCGCGCGCAGGGCCAGAGCGCGTCGATGCATTTGGACTTTACGGCGGACGAGCTGGCGATGATGGACCAGATTATGCGGCAGCAGTTCAACCAGCAAGGGATGAACTTTGGACTGCAGGCTCAGCCCAGGTTCGACCCGCTGCAGTAGCTGCCGCTGGTGCTGGTGCCGGTGGGTGGTGGTGGTGCGCTGGGTTCGTGCAGTGCGCTGGGTTCGTTCTCGCTGTGCTCGCTGCTGTCCATGCTTTCTTTGGGGGCTCTGCTGCGCGTCCGTCCTATACTGTTCTTCTCTTCTTGATTTTGTCTTTTTTCTTTTTGGTGGGTCGTCGCTTCTACGGACATTGCTCCGCTATTCCTAATCCGCACAAAATGTCCCTTGAATATAGGTAGCGTATGTACCTGGTGGAATGGTGGTTGTACAGCAGAAGTGTATCTCGTAGTGTAAATTATAATTTTTCACAACCGGCATTCGTCGCAGTCCATACCCTCAGATTGGATGGCATGTGCACGTACGTTATCTGCCAAAGCGAAGACAGGCTGACGAAAGGTCTTTTGTGGATTGGAGACGAGACAGCTAATTAACACATCGCAGCAAACGGTCGACGGCTTCCTCCTTCACTCGAGAGTCGGCGGGGAGTTCCCGCTGCCCATCATCACCCAAGCACCCTCGCTGGTGACGTCGTTGACTGTCAGGAAGACGGTTGCCGGTCCTGGCGGGTAGATCTTGCCGTTCGGAGGCGTGACGAACGTGAGTGACTTACGGTCAGGCGAGATGGTTGCGTCCATGAACACAAGGCGTGCGCTGGAGTGGAAGGCGTGGCTCGAGAACCCGAGGTCCATCAGTGCGACTGTCATCGAACACAAGTATCAGCATCATGCGAAGGAGCATACGCGAGCACAACAGGAAACATGCAGGCTACAGCGAGGCGACTCACCCTGCACCTTAGCACCTGGGCGGGACAGCGAGTTCGGAAGCGAGATGGGCACAGTGACCCTCTTCCCAAAGGCAAGCTTCTGAGGCATGCTCAGGATCTTCGGCCTCTCCATAAACATGAACGGCGGGTCGAGCGTCTGTACTCTAAACTCGCTCGGGAACGTCACGTTCGCGCCAACGACCGTCTGCGCATTCGGGTTGCTCCCCGCGATGAGGAAGTTGCCCTGCGGGGTCAGCGTGACGCTCGAGTGGTACATGCGCGCGATGCCCGAGTTCGGCATCCCCGCGTTGCTGATGCGCTGCCCGAGCCTCGCCGAGGGCGTGTAGAGCGACGGCACGAGCACGGCGTGGTCTGCGTTCGAGTTCCCGATCGGGTTCTGCACGGTCGCGATCGCTGCGAAGCCGGATTGGCCGCCGTTCGTGATGAGCACCTGGCCGTTCGGGATGTGCACGAGCTCGGGCATCGTGCGCGCCTCGAGCATGTGCTCGACTTCCCAGCCCTTCGCGATGCCCTCGGGCGTGAGCTTGATGCGGGAGCATTGCGAGGTAGCAGGTGTCTGCGAGGAGAGGAGTGAGGGGTCGATGGGGTCCGTCTGCGTGCCGCCGCAGACTAGCACTTCCGGGGTGTAGTCGGGAGGGGAGAGCGGGAGGAGGATGGCGGAGCCGTCGATGGGGTTCGTCACGCGGACGTTGTTCGGGATGTCGGGCAGGATCGTCTCGGTGTTCGCCTCGATGTCGTAGATGATGGACTGGTTGCTGGCGACCATGAATACGCGGCCGTCCGGGAGGGCGAACGCACTGCAGGAAGAAGTAAGTACCGCATCAGGTGTGAGAAGGGATGTACGCACCGCGGGAACAGGTTCGCCGGGAGACTCCTCTCGAGGAAAGCCGACGGACGCACCGTGTCCTCCTTGCGCGGGAAGAACTCGAAGCTGTTCTCGGGGTCGATGTTGTAGAACGCCGCGTTGACGTGCGTCCCGCCGATGATCATCAGGCTGCCGTCGAAAATGCGGATCGAGGACGGGTACCACCGCTTCGCGAGCAGGTGCAGGTTCTCCGGGTCCTCGAAGAGCGTGCAGCCCTCGCCCGTCGGAGACGCGCATGGCTCGAAGATGCGGATGGCCTGGTTGCCGGGCTGGATCGCTGGATTGCCAGGGAACCCACGCGGGTCACCACCAAGACTTGCCTGCACACCTGGCTTAGTCGCAGCTCATCGAAGTCACGACAGAGGCGACGCACCATGGTACCATTGCTCAGCAGCGCGCCGCTCGCGCAGAACGAGTTCGTTAGGACGTCGAGCGGCTGGACGGTGCTCGTCTCCAGGTTCCAGAGCGCGCCCCATGCAGAGTGGCCGTTGATCTGCAGCGGGTCGTCCGAGGCACGGTCGAACATGACGACGAGGCTCGGCGAAACGACGATCGCCTCGAGCGCGACGATTCCGGACGTGACGTTCTTCAAGTCGAACCGCCATTGCGGCGCGTCGGGGGCCGACGGCGCTGCAAGTGCAGAGGACGCAAGGAGGGAGAGGGAGAGAAGGGACCACTTCATCTTGTTGATGGAGGAACCAGGCCGAGGGTCAGGTAACGAGGGTTGGTGCTTTTATGCACAGTACGGCGGTGTCGTAGGCCGATCGCACTCCTTGCTGTGAGCATCCAAGCCGGAGGTGTGAGACGCAACGATTCATCGGCACGATGCCGGGACCTGGGTATGCGTTCATGGGATGAGCGACACGGGAGGCGGGTTGAGAACGTGCTTGGCAAGTTCGGGATTGTTCCCATATGCGTGTCCGTGTCGGGGCATAAAGGGTAGCTCCGCCTGCAGGCGTGGTACTCGCAGGACTGCTCAGGATGCGTGCGAGTTGGCGTGAGTAAAGCGAAGGAGGCACACTCGGTCTCAAGTGCGGCCGGTGCTCAAGCTTGTTGCGAATCAACGGCTTAAACCCACGTCTGAGTATGAGAGGTTGAAGCGATCGGGAACCTGCGAAATGTGAACAGAATCTTGAGGGTCACATAAGCGCATGACAGGACACTGCAGGACGATGTGAAACTATTACAAATTGAGTTTGAGAGGAACACAGACATGAACAGCGCCGCTTACCGGCTAATAGGGGCTCGGGACTCGGGAGCACTAGTGAAAGACAACCTTGGGCAAGTGAACAGAGCGGCTCCAGTTAGCAAGTACGAGAAGCATAGAGGCACTTCTGAAACCATGTGTCCCCTAATAAAAGCTTAAGCACACCCTTCTGTAGGGCTGTAGACATGCTTTGCAAAGACACGAAGCCGAGATGGATAAGCTCCATGAGTACGACGCCGCCGTCTATTGTACAAGTGTACAAGTAAACGTCAGGTAAGCAAACTTTAGACAGATAATGTCAGAAAGAGAGAGGAGAGTGTCCATGCCAGGGCACGGCGGCGTCGAGGATCTGGCAGGGGTTGCGTCAGCGAGCATAGTCAAGTAAGGAGGAAGTGGACTCAGTCGTCATCATCCTCTTCTGGTGTAGGGGCAGCGAGATCGCGGAGGACGGTGCGAAAGCGGCCGATTGCGTTGACGTAGTTGATGCATGGGTGAATGGCGTCCTTGTATTCAGGAGGGTGGCGTTGCGACCGAGGGCGGAAGTGAACGGCGCGGTGCAGTGTATACATACGTTGGGCAGGCTAGAAGAAAGCGGGTAACGCTGTCCTGTACATCTCAACCATCGACCTTGAGCAAGCGTACAGACTGCGTCCAGTGGCAAGGGCTCATGCAGGCTTGCAAGACCATGTGTCCGCCACTCAAACACACCCTAGCATCGTAGAGGCTTGAGACACTCGCTCTATAGCGGCACAAAGCCGAGAGATGGATAAGCTCAGCAACTATACAAGAATAGACATGATCACTCAGCGGCTCGATTTAACCTCCAGAAGAATTGTCCTACTGGTAAGCCAAAAGGCCTCAATGCAGCCCTGAATAGAACCTTTCGCAGCAGTAAACGTCGTGTAGTATGCATAGAGTCGTGTACATCTCCCGATCAAAGCTTCGCCTTCTCGTTCCCGCGCTCCTCGACCACCGGGTTGACGAGGGTGCCGATACCGTTACCGATCCAGACGCTCATGTCGTCGCCGTCCTTGAGGAACTGTGGTGGCTTCTTGACGAAGCCGACGCCCTTGGGGGTGCCGGTCATGATGATGGACCCAGGGAGGAGCGTCGTGCCTTGGGAGAGGAAGGCGATCGTCTGGCGGACGTTGAAGATCTGGTCGCTGGGTATTTATGCCAAGGTCAGCGGTGCGGAGTTAGCGGCGACAGAGGATCGGGGATTAGGGCTTACGCAGTGGTGCCGTCCTGGAGGACTTTGCCGTTGACGGTGGTCTTCAAGGGAACGTTCTGGGGATCGGGGATGGTGTGCGCTGCTACGAGGCATGGGCCGATGGGCGTCGTGTTGTCTAGGTTAAGATGTGAGTGCCTCAGAACACCTGTCCGGCATCGTCATCACGCGCACCGTAGCCCTTGGAGAAGTTCCACTGCGAGACAGCCATTTGGTGGTACCGGAACGAGATCTACATATGACGATAGCGTGAGGGCCCATCAAATAAATGTAGGACGTAGCAAGGGTCGGGTAAACCCGCGGCGGGTACGGGTTCAAACCCGTGCGGGTACGGGTGGGGGTTTGCTCACCCGTGGGCATGGCACCCCGGAAGAGGAGGGTCAAACTTGCTCATAAACCTCTCAATCCCCAGAAAGGCGAGCTCTAAGTGCATGCCTGCCCGTCTACCCTACTCGTACCCATCTCTCACGGGTATGGCACCCACGCGTACGGGTGGGCTCTCCGTCACCCGTACCCGACCCGTGCTACGCCCTCAATGAATGTCAGTTTGATCAGACACAAAGGACATACGTCGTTTCCAGCAGTGTACGCAAGAACATAGTCAAGCGCATCGGCCTCGGACACGTTCTTCGCGGCCTTGCCAATGACGACAGTCAGTTCGACCTCGTAGTCGGGCAGGTGCTTCTCTACGGGCTGGACATGCTTCGGGACGGTAACGGGTACGTCTGGACCGATGAGGGAATTGACAGGCTTGTAGAAGAGGACAGGGTACGTGGGCTTGGCGAGGTTTGCCTCCGCCTGTGAGAGCGTCCCTTTGGTCAAGAACGCACGCGAAAGGGAGTGAACGGTTGACGTACAGCGTGATCCGCGTAGTTGAGGCCCAGGCATCGCACAAGGCCAACCTCTTCGCGCGAGAGAGGCGCGAGAAGCTCCTTCACCGTCAGGACGTTCTTCGTGACCTGAGACTTGGGGTCGAGCGCAGAGCCGATGATCTCGTACGCCTTGATGGGCTTCTTCTGGTGAAACGCGAGGCCGACTGGCCGCGCAACGTATAGATAAGACAAGACGTTGCACTAACACAAAACACGAAGAACGCACCGTCGAGCTTCGAGTCTACAGGCTCACCGATGTGAACCTGCGCCGTCTCCGCGGCTACGAAACGGATGAGCCGAGTCCATTGCTGCGTTCTCCGTCAGTTCCTCGTGCTGCTCGTCGTTTTGAACGAGGAGCTCACCGTCCTGATGGGCAACATGATGATGGTAGGAGAAAGAGATGGGAAACGCTGGCCATGGTGCGGCTGCCGTAACGGTAGAGCAAGCGATTCCCACTGCAGGCGGAGCGATGCGGGGAGCCGGCGCGGGCCTGCCGCGGTCCCGTGACCACAACGCGCGATGTCGCGCTGCCCTGTTACGTAACCCTAGACTGCCGGATTCGAACATGGCCCGCGTCTTGACTGTTGTCCGCGACGTTCTCCTCCTCAAACCTTTCCTCGGCGACACACCTTGTTGGCCCTAGCGGCCTGTCTGCGCTACCAAACTCATGCACTGACTCTGCTCATCAAACAATCCTCAAGACATGGACCCACCCCTCGATAGCAACGTGGCGCCTATGCATGTCATTCTACAAGATGCGCTGGACGATGTACGATGGAACAGCATGCTGAAGCAGAAGGATGCTTACCGGACGTAGCTGGTTTCTACTAGAACATCCACTGCAATCAAAGGAGAGGCCTTAGTGGCAATCGAACACGTCCTCGCGGAGACGTCTGACCCGAGGGCGGAAGGATTGCCTCGTTACTTCAATGCGTTGCAGGACACCTTTCAGTGCAATGGTATGTCATTTTGGTTTTTTGGTTGCTCTACATTTAACATATGATATCCAGTGTCATCACGGATCATTGCATGGACTGCCGCCACAACCTCGCTGCTGGAGAGATCATTGAGCAAGAGTCTAACCGATCGTATGTCTCGATACCTCGTTTTCTTGCGCTTCTGACTTAATCTAGTTCAAGACTGTCACAAGTCTGAGGTGATTACTCTGGCTGCTCAGCTCGCACAAGGAATGGCTATTATCCAGGGTGTCGCTCTTGTTCACAAAGCCAGCAAGCAATTTCTTGGTCGAAGATACCCTCTCGAGGTGTGTTCGCTGCATGCCCTCCATGAGTATTCCTCACGTGAAGCAGGTTCTGCTTGACCTTCTCCTTGTCTCGCGACATTTGAATTCCTCTACGCCGTCTGCCAGTACTCCGACGTCACCCAAGGCCGGCACATTCTCCACTTCATCTTCGACCCCGAAATCTTCCGAGATACCTCTTGCATCCATTGTCATAGATACCCTTCTGTGTATCTTGGTTGACTCAATTCCGGCTCTCCGCGTGTTTGAAGACCAGAACGGCGTTCAGGTCGTCGTCAAGATCCTCAAGCGAGCAGGAACACCTCGTGAAGTCAGGTGAGTATACTACACGCTCCCAATGGTCCTGCACTAACTCGCCTCAGGATGAAATGTCTAGAGTTCCTGTACTTCTACCTCCTGGATGAGACCGCCTCTCCCGAAACTGCAAGCACGGCCAGCGACGCCCTCCTCTCGGCCCCGGATGCCACTCTCGCGCGCACTCCCTCATCCTCGAATCTCTCTCTATCCACGACATCTCAGTCAGGTTACTCTACGAGCCCTTCGTCTCGTTCATCCTCAAGTTCTTCTGCATTCTCGGTGCTGTCCACTTCCACCGCCGCCACCTCAGCGTCCCTCTACGATCCTCCGCCTTCCACCAATCCAGAACCATCCAAGCTTGCTCCCAATCCGTCTGGACTCGCACCCAAATCAGTTATACCCGGTCTCGTCCCCAGCCATCGCGCCGTCACGCCCCCGACAGGCGGAGCAAGCGCGAGCGCCCTCGGACGTGGCCAGCCCCGCTCTCTCCTCATACTCAAGAAAGAGGTCGATTACGTTCCGCTCAGCCCCAAGAAGCCGCAGCTATCGCACCTCGGGCGCGGTCCCAGCGGTCTTCGTCCAAAGCTCGGCGAGCGCAGCAACCTCGTGCCGAAATCGCGCGGAGCCGTACTGTCGTCCGAAGACACCGAGGGCGAAGAATCTGGGAAGAGCACCAGCACGAATAACAGCACCGGCGGCGGCGGGGTGCGATCGCGCGTCGGTACGGGCCTGAGCTCGCATTCGCGCGGGCTGTCCGTGTCGTCCATCTCGTCTGCGTCTTCTGCGTGCTCCTCCTCCCCAGGGCGCAGCGATGTTCCGAAGACACCGGGCCGCGAGAGGACGAAGAGCAAAGATCCCCATTCGCTACTGCAGTCTCCGACTCAATCATCGTTCGAGACCCCAAAGGCGTCCTCGAAGCTGCACCGCCGGACGCAGAGTCTCGCTGACTTTTTGTCCTCGGAGTCGCCCGGACTGGGCATGGAGTCGTCCCCAGTGAAGGGTGGTGGTCCGCGGAGTGCAAGCACGCCCACAGGCGCGTCGGGCGTGGGGGCGAAGAAGGGGCCGAGGACGATGCAGGAGAAGAAGGAGATCCTTGGGACGATGCTGGGGAATGTGGATGCGCTTGTGGAGGGCGTGAAGAAGGCGGGGGTGTGGGGGCTCAGCTGAAGGCTGGGTACTGAGTATCGGGTACCGGACGTCCTCGTTGACGTCCATACCTCTTGCCCATGTTATGGTCCTGCCTGCGTATCACTTTCCGCTTGGATGCGTACGCTGAGCATTCCTCGCATCTCGACTTTGCGGCTGGCGTCGGAGGCGACATGAGTCGCCGAATGCTGGGTGCAGTAGTCCGACGCGCGGAAGGACAGACACATGGGTCCGCTATGAAATCGTCGCTCGTTACATATGTTCTCATGTGTGCTATCGTATTGTTGCAATGCTATCGGTTGTTATGCTTAGCTCGAGCTAAGAGCCTTCTTCCTGAAAATGCACAACTGATCTTCACCTTGCAGACTGACCAATATTAGAGCTTCCAAATATCCAGTCGTATGGATAGCAGACTACTTATATGTGTGGGCGCCTCTGCGTCTTCCGAGGTTGCTTCTGCCCATCATCCTCGTGAATCGGATTCGAAATCTCCACCAGCCCAACGTCCTTCCTAGATCTCTGCAGAAGGCCTCAAGCACAGTCTAGTACTACATGACGCAATATGAACCAACTTCGCTTCTATCCGTAGCCTGAACCAGGTGCGATGCTGCGCGTAGGAGGACCACAAGGTACGGCAGACGGTCCACATGGAGGTGAGTGTGTTCCTCGCAAAGCCTGTTCTCGAATCGCGTCTGGAAGTCCCCGGCTCGTTGTCAGATGATGTTTTCACCGCATGTTGCCTCCGTTGCTCGCGGCTTGCGGTAGAAGTCTGCTTGGGTTCGCTACGCAGTGCCTTCGGATTGCGATATCGCGACCGTACGCGTACTCTATCTGGTTCCGTGTCTTGGAGTCAGTCCTTGCTTGTCAATTCGGACTGTTCGACGTTTTCGATGTATGCTGGAAGACTGTGCTTCTGGCAGTTGGATTGTTGCAACCTGTCGGATGTGGGGAGTGAACGATTGCGAAGAGATGGATCTGCGGCTTCCTGCTTACGTCGCTGATGTAACTTTCCCTTGGTCGCAACCACAGCACGTACTTATGGGTCATGCCCATGGCCCGGCTGCTGTGGACGATCTCGATCTTCGAACCCGTTGCCATTTGAGCCTGTTGCACATGGACGTCGTAGCCTTGCCGACAGCGGGTTCATCTATACGCCTCCAATGACCTGGACTACTTTCCTTCGTATACCAATCGCAGCGCAAGGCAGCGCGTCACTCATACGGCCCACCTGCCTAGATGCCGTCTCCGCGCTAGAAGGGTAGGCCGCACGTACCGCCATGCATCATGCATTGCCATCACGCGGTCCTTCACCGCAAGGCTTCCTCCGTGATCGCGGAGCCGAAGCTGCGGCTTGTCTGTGTGGAGTATATAGGTGCACAGTGGCAGGATGTGGATTAGCTCTGCGAGTCTCCCCGTCTGCGCAGAACAAATAACAACCTCGCCCATCCTCCCTCTTCAAGTTGACTCATCAACATCATCGACGCTCTTTACCTTGACCATGCATCTCAACCTCTGGCTCTTCGTGAGCTTCCTGCTCGCGGCGACCTCGCTCGCTTCGCCGATCGTCAATAGCACGGTGCACTCCCGGCGGGCCACCTACAACAACCGTACGTCATCGCTCTGCTCCAACGCCTGCCCGAGCATGATGAACGCTGAACCCATCCATCACTTCAGCGATCAAGCCCGGGTCAGGTGCCGACCCCTGGGTACTCCAGCACGGAGACTACTACTACCTTCTCTACACGACCGGGGGCAACGTTCAAGTCACGCGCTCGAGCAACCTCGCGCAGTGGGCCGAGACGGGCACGGTCGTATACAGCCCACCGTCAGGGTACACGGACGTGTGGGCCCCGGAGCTACACTACATCAACGGCCAGTTCTATATCTATGTCGCGATGGCGCAGAACGGCGAGAATGCGTCGCACCGGATGTATGTCCTCCATGGGACGAGCACGACGGACCCGCTGCAACCGTTCAACGTGAGTTCTCAGTTTTATCGATACGTGAGAGGTAGCTGATCGGCGGAGATTATAGTTAGTCGGACAGATCACTACGTCCGACAATAACTGGGCTATTGATGGTACTGTGTTGATTGTGAGTTTTGTTCTGAGCTTATGGAGCTGTCTGGCTCTTCTGACTTTCTATGGCAGTATCAGAACGATCCCAGCAGACTGTGAGCACGCTTTGGAAGCTAGGGTCGTATATGTGTGCACTCATATCTCTCTTGGATAGCTACTTCATCTGGTCCGGCTGGACAGACTCCTCGCATCAGAGTACGCAGAACCTCTACATCGCGCCCATGAGCTCTCCGACGCAGATCTCTGGTGGGCGCGTTTTGCTTCACGAGCCCACGCCCTCTTGGCAGCAGAGTGGCGGAGAGGCTATTAATGAGGGTCCTGAGATCCTCGTAAACAACGGTCGCACTTTCCTTGTCTACTGTGAGCCCATGTTAATCCTGCTCATGCGAGACAACAGTGAGAATGACCAGCTTCATTCACAGCTGCTGCCGGTTCCTGGACTTCTGCATACTGTCTTGCCTTTATGGGCATTGACGGAGGCGCCGATCCGCGTACGTCCCTTTCACCCCTACATCCCCTCGCCCGACTCATGCATGTTACTTTGAAAGTCGTTCGCAGCAACTGGTGGGTCCTCGACGACCGCCCGGTCATGTCAAGTTCCGACGTCGCCTTCGGCCCCGGCCACGCGTCGTTTCCGTACGATCGCAACGGCGTCCCTTACGTCGTGTACCACGCCGACGCTACTGCTGACGGCGGTTGGGCTGGGCGCACGATTCGCACGCAGTCGTTTGGCTGGAACGCGGATAGCTCGCCTGCGTTCCCGAGCCCTGCTGGCTTCGACACGGCGTTCCCGCTCCCGGCATCTAATGCTATTATCGTATCGTGCAACTTCAGCCCTCTGTGGTCTGCGCAGGAATGACCTTTGTTTGGCATTTGAGTGCACTGCGGGCTACGCCGTTCGGTGTCTTGACCTGCCCCTTTCTCATGCATTCTTGGAGCTATTGGCGGAGGCATAGGGATAAGCATCTACCTAAGTGCTGTATCGGTCAGTCCCCAGCAGGTTGAGTCCGAAGTTCTTCTCCCCTACTTCAAGTTTCACGATCTGTACTCGCAGTTTATGCTCACCTCGATGTGTCACATGGCCGAACTGTGAACGCTAGGTTGGAATTAATGGCTCGCCACGAATAATCCATGTAATATCCAGGTCTGCTGTGCATTCATTCACTTCGCGGCCATCTTCAAGACCCTCCTCAACGTCCCCATCATCCGCAACCAACCCGCCATCGACGCTCCAGCTTCCTTCCCCTTCTTCCCCATCCACTGCCTCAACACCACTTCTTCGCTCTTCCCCTTATCAAACGATCCCTCCAGTCCCGCCATATACTCCGCAAAGCACTTCTTCACCCTCGCGACCTTCCACCCGGTGAGCCGCTCCAGCTCCGCGAGCAGCTCCGCGTGGTAGGGGTGGTACTGCGGAGCTTCCATGTCGTAAACCCCGAGGAACGTCTGTGCGAGGCCGTTCGCGGTGAGGAGCTGTGGGTGCGCGAAGAAGCGGTAGGACTGGCCGACGTAATGGACACGCGGGTGCGTGAGGACGTTGGCAGGTGAGATAGACGAGTGCGAGATGTCGAGGCCGATGCGCGGTGAGCGGTATATACGCGGCGCGGCGGCGGCGTTACCAACTGGCGGTATGCGCACGAGGCGCATGGTCGAGCGGCGGGAGGATGGGAGAGGGAAGACGGAGATGTCGTCCTTCCAGACGTCGGCGACGAGGTCAGAGATCTTCGACGAATTGCTGAGGCGAAGGATCTCGTCGACTAGGAGGGATGGCCCAGAGATCACCTTTGCGTCGCTCGTACGGCGGACGGAGCGTAAGAGGATTCCTCCGCGGAGGATCCCTTCCGTCTCAGATGAGGAGGTTAAGGGGGATGTCTTGTAGTTGGAGCTATTGGCAGCCAAGAAGTACTTGGATGTTCGAGTTGCAGTGGGCACAGGCTGGCCGATGGTGATGTCGAGACCTTTGCGTGTTCCACCACGGTACCCGGACGTGAACGTGGTTGGCGTGCCGAGCTCGTTCGAGCGTGACGGTGGCCTATGGAAGTACCTGAAACCCCCATCGTGTGTACATCTCAGTGATAGTAAGTGGATGCAGGGTGGCACTGACCATCTCCCTGCCTGGCTTTGCTCGGGACTGGCGTGCGTGAACGGGTCTTCGTGGCACCCATACTTGTAAAGGTAGAACTCAATCTCCAGAAGTTCGAGCTGCTCTACGACGGAATATGTCGTAATTTGGATGCGGTACTGATGCAATAGCACGTCCGCGATTTGCGAGAAGCGGGTGGAGATTGCGGACTGCGTGTCGAGATGGGTGAAGTCAAGAAGCGGTAGGAGGAGGTCGTCCTCGTCGTTATCGAGCTCATATGAGGAACCAGAGGCTTCGCCTTCAATTTTCCTGTGCTTGGCGGAGGGCTCGACATGTTCGTCACGGTTTCGAGTGGAGTCAGCCTTAGTAGGGCTGTCGCTCCGCGTTCGAAGATCATCAAACGTCCGTTTGCTGCTGGTACAAGTCAGTAGTCAGTCGTAACGCGATCAATTGCAGAAATGCACGTTGACATCCCGGTCCTGTTGAGGAGTATGGATCATCAGTTCGTCTCTTCCGCACGCGTTTAGTTTCGCAGGCTCGACACTGCGCAGGCTATGATGAACTTACTGTAAGTCTAGAGTCTTGCGGAAGTGCTTACCCGTCAAGAGCCAATTGTCGAGCGGAGCTTGTACTCAGCAGAGTAACAAAAAAAAGAACCTAGCTATTCAGAGGGCTGCCAGCCATGCAGCTGCATACGCACGGATGACGGTCCTGAAGAGAAAGTTTGGGCGCTTGAAAGTGACACCGCTGCGAAGTCGGGCGTCTTGCGAACCGTGCTCTTTGCTTCTTACCACCACGACGCTCCCTCGCTTCACCGGTGACTTTTGGCCCGTCCTTGCGATCTTGGCAAGGCAAAAATACATGAGAAAGTGCATCGAGGACCCACATACTGGAGCCTACGTGACTGCGGCCTTAGCACTTTGTCGTGGCGCCAACCTGCCAGACGCATTGGTCATCCTCCTCCCACTTGATGAGTCTCTCCAGGTATGTGAATATTGGCGGCGGTTCTGCATATACTCATGAGAATGACAAGGCACAAAATACTTTCAGAAGACCCATCTTCTGCTGGTAATGGCTCCAAGATGATGCGGCTACTATTATTGCGAGTCACCAGCTCGTGCATCGGGCCGACACAGTCTTTTCGCTCCATGGAGTAGTCCACAGGACTCTCGGCATGGACAATGAGGCTTACTCACTGCATCCCATTCTTACTGGAGAGTTTGAGCATCCGAACCTTGACGGGTCCCGTAGTGCTCCTGTGAGCCCAGGGGTTGCCCTTCAGCTTCTCGTGTGGAGTCTGGCCGGTGCAAGTGCGGTTCACGCGCATCCTTAACGTTGCTGTGGTCCTGCTCTTTCACATCGGAGGAATTGGGTGAAGCATGTGCGTACAGCATCTTGACGTCGAATCAGAGCTTGCAGTGTCACTGACTCGAGCGCGTCTTAACAGCATATATACGAGGCGAAGTCAGAGGGCGCACTTTGGTGTCGTCGTACCCCCCTCATCGACCTACGAGTTGCAACGATATGAAATCTTTCGTCTCTCTCCTCGTAATATCTACAGCTGTCGCTGGTGCCGCTCCTCCGTCGCCTCAGTGGACGTTCACCCTGAAGAACCAATCGTCCGGGATCGTTGTCATCGAATCCGCCATCGTCTCTCCCACTCTTGCACTCTTCTTCGACCGCGCATCGGACGACCCTCTCCAGATCAATGGTCATTCTGCATGGGGTGCCCTCTGGAACCTTGATACAGAGGATGTCACTGCCCTCGACGTCGTCACTAACTCTTGGTGCGCGGGCGGTGCTTTCCTGAGTAATGGTACCATGGTTTGTACCTACAGCACACTGCAAAAATGAACCTACTGACGAACAAATATGATGTCCTGCAGGCCAATATCGGCGGTGATCCGAGAGGGTACCCCGGTAACCCCACTATCAAGCCCGGAAACCAGGCCATTCGTCTTTTCGGTCCATGCCTCTCTCCGACTGGAGAAGGCTGCACTGTCTTCGAGGACCCCAACTTGCGCCTGCTAGCTGAACGGTGGTACCCGTCGTCGATTCGTATCTTCGACGGTAGTCTGCTCATTGTGGGCGGCTCCCACGTCAACTCAGTCTTCTACGACATTGATCCCGAATTGAGCTTTGAGTTCTTCCCTCGCAAGGAGGAAACTGTACGTCCTTCTGCGTTCCTGGAGCGTTCTCTTCCTGCCAACTTGTTCCCAAGGTGTGTGCCTTCACGTTCTTCGGCCCGGCCACTGTTGATGATAATGTCACTGCCGTCTAGGGTGTTTGCGCTTCCCGACGGCAAGGTCTTCATGGTGGCCAACAACCGGTCCATCATCTACGACATCGAAACTAACACCGAGACACCCGTTCCGGATATCCCCAACGGGATTCATGTTACGGTGCCCACTGACGGCTCTGCGATCTTGTTGCCCCTCTCACCTCCCGATTACACTCCTGAGGTACTCGTCTGCGGAGGATCCCAGATCGACGATCGAACCCAGCCAGCCAACTTCACGTTCCAACATCCTACGTCCTCGCAATGCTCCCGCATCACGCTCACGCCGGAAGGTATCGCAAAAGGATGGGAGGTGGAGCATATGATCGAGGGTCGGATTATGCTTGAGCTGGTCCACATCCCAAATGGCCAGATCCTCATCTCCAACGGGGCACAGACCGGGTTCGCTGGTATCGGTGGTCTGGGACTGAGTATTGACGAGTCGAACGCTGACCAACCTGCCCTGATCCCATCCATCTACACGCCCGACGCGCTGCTCGGTCAGCGGATCAGCAACGAGGGTATGCCGAGCTCGGGAATCGCGCGCATGTACCACTCGACCATCACTCTCACTCCTCAGGGGAACTTCCTCATCGCGGGGAGCAACCCGAACAACACGACCAGGGTTGGCCCACTGGACGTCAAGTTCCCCGCCGAGTTCCGGGTCCAGACGCTCAACCCGCCGTACATGTCCGTGCAGCGCCCCCGGATTCTCAGCATGCCTGAGAGGCTGAGGTTCGGAGAACGCGTTACTGTGCCCGTCTCTCTCCCGGGTGCGCTCAACCGAAGCGGCGCCAAGGTTCAAGGTACGTCCTCTCATTGCGCATTGCATCCGAGCGCCCCGCCTTGAGTTCGAACTCACGGCCGTCTTCCAGTGTCGCTCATGGACCTGGGTTTCTCAACCCATGGGTTCCATATGGGAGCTCGTCTGGTGTTCATGGAGGCGAGCGTCGCCCGGGACGGCAAGTCTCTCACGTTCGTCACCCCGCCCAATGGCCGTGTCTACCCTCCCGGTCCCGCGAGTGTCTTCTTGACTGTGGACGACGTTAGCAGCGAAGGTGCATGGGTTATGATGGGGAGCGGGAGTACTCCTCCGACCATGGAGTGATCGAATTTGGGGAGCGTCGGACTCGTTCGTTGGGTGGCGAGGGAAGAAGTAACTTTTCAGAGAATTTGTATGATATCGAGAGGATGCTATGTCGCTGTTAGCGAGTACTCAGTGAGTCTCAATAGTAGTATTCCGTATCCAGGCTTGCCATTGTCCTGATAGTTGAGCGACCATATGCATATTCAGCTTGAGGCCTAGGCTATGACATGGTATGCCATGTGATCGTGGGACTCCCAGTTTGACTATGCAGGGCGCCTTCTGGAGCGCGTTGAGTACAACGTCGACAATCTCTCACTTCCACTTCCTCGTTGTACTAGCGAATGCCACGCACAAAAAATCTCGGTATACAAGCGGGTACAATTTGCCCAGTTCCAGCTGGATTTGTATGTTCCTTCCTCGCTACGGCGCTTACGCGCCGGTTACCCTCATCTCTGCGGTTATATTGACGGTGAATCTGGACCTCGGGCCTCGCAGGCTCCTCGCCGCAGAACCTCTAGATCGCACCCATGAGCTCTCCGACGCAGATCTCTGGCGAGCGCGTTTTGCTCCACACTTAAGCCCACGCCCTCTTCGCAGCAGAGCGGCGGATAGGCTATCAATGAGGGTCCTGAGATCCTGGTGAACAACGGTCGCACTTTCCTTGTCTACTGTGAGTACATGCCAAGCTTGCTAATGCGAGGAAGCAACGAGAATGGCCAAGTGCGTTCACAGCTGCCGCCGGTTCCTGGACTTCTGCATACTGTCTTGCATTCATGGGTATTGACAGAGGCGCCGACCCGCGTGCGTTCTTTCTACTACCCTACGTCTCTTCGTCCGCATGCCGACTCATGCACGTTACTCCATCAGTCGTTCGCAGCAACTGGTGGGTCCTCGACGACCGCCCGGTCATGTCGAGTTCCGACGCCGCGTTCAGCCCGGGACACGCGTCGTTCCCTTACGATCGCAACGGCGTCCCATACGTTGTATACCATACCGACGCTACTGCTGACGGCGGCTGGAGCTGGCGTACGATTCGCACACAGTCATCTGGCCGGAACGCGGTGATGGGTAGTACTTACCGTTGCGCGTGTACCACCGCCGTCAACATGTCCTACGGCCGCGACCACATCTTCCGATGCCCTCAGTCATCCTCCGCATCACTCCCGACGTCTTGCGCATGCGTCGTCGACCAGAGCAAGTCCGAGGCAAGCAGGAAGGACGGCGAAGACTCCAGAACCAGTCAGCAGCGAGTTAGGAGGTGACACGTCGCCTTCGACGTCAGCCAAGAGCCCCAACGGCCTCGGAAAGTCGTCCGCACCGTCCGCGACGACCCACTCGACGCCGCAGCGCAACCCGACGATGTTGCGGATCAGCCGCAGGCCAGCGCTTAGCTACGCCATGCCGCACTCAACGCGGTCCCGCGTTCTGCCTCCTCCCCCATCCCTTTCGACTTCTAACAAATTTTCGCACCTTCTCTACACCTTCAGGACTCATACTGTAGCTTTAGTTTAGTGTCTACGTATCCTAGTATTGGCACACAACTGGACCCAGCTCCCCTTTCCACTTTACGCGCCCTCGTGATCGCGCCTCGCATATGTTAGGCGATTAGCGCTCGAGTCGTACTTATGTTTTTCCTCCTTCCAGCTCTTTCCACACCTCCTCGTCCTTAGCAACCTTCCGACGGAACGCACACGTCACTCTCTGCTGCTCTCCTGTATATATCTCCTAGCTAGCATCTCGAATACAACAAGTTTAGAGCCCCCTTCGACCGCGCGACTTAGTCTTTGCCATCGACCTCGACTTCGACTTCGACTCTTTCGTATTCCTCTCGCAGACCTTCGCTTTCACTCGTTATCGACGCTAATCCATTGTATCTGTCATTGCAAGCCCTAGAGTGACCGTCAACGCGGTCTATCAAGTCCTACTCGACGTACAAGAAGTTCTACCACACCGCCGCCGCTCTCCCTTCCATCTCCCATCCATCTCCCATCCACTCTCTCTCTCCCTCTCTCACTTACCCGACTCCCCTCGTGCACGCCCGGACGGACCATCGCACCTTCGGATCTCACTCACGGCGAGTGTAGGTCCATCATTTTGGAGCCCACCGCGAGGGTCCAGTATCTGAGCCGATACACCTGGCGAGTCCCATATCATCTACCCCCTCCTCACTCACTGTCTCTTCTGTCACCAGCTCGTCGTCCGAGACCTTCCCCCTGCGTCCGGTCGATTGGAGCCATCCTCAACCGCACACCACGTCTCGATCCACACGCGGCTCACAACAGCGCGATCTAGAGCGCGAAGACTTCCGCTCAGCGTTCAATAACGCAGTACCCGACCCGGACGACTCTACCGACCTCTTTGACAACGTTCCTTCTCCTCTCGCCGCACATAGTCGCTTCGCCGACGAAGATTCAGACGCAGACGACGCAGCCGCAGCCCGCGAGCTTTTCCGTACGCCATCCGCATCTCCCATAACTCGTTCACGCTCCCTCTCTCCCCACAGATCCGCCTCTCGCTCGTCAACACTCTCTCTACCCCCGGACAACCTCGACACTCCTTTCGACCAGTGGTCTCAGCTTCCCCTCACATTCCCCGGCACCGATCTCCCCTCGTTTCGACCCGTCTTCGCCTCTGCTATCCAGCATCTACAAGCCCAGATGGCACAGCCAGCACCCTTCCGTATGCCACCTCGCGGCAGCGCAGGTGCACCCTCCTTCGACCCGAACTCGGACGTCCGCTCGATCATCGGCTTCTTCGAGGACCTCGAGTACTGTTTCGAGCAAGCCGGAGTAGATAGTCCTCGAGAGAAGAAGGACCACGCGGTCCGCTACGCACCGGACACCGAGAAGAACATTTGGCGATCATATCCAGAGTTCAAGGAGCCGATGAAGTCCTGGGACGACTTCAAGAATGCTGTACTTGCGGAGTACATCGGCGACGGCGGCAAGATGCTCTTCACCCTCCGCGACCTCGACATGCTCGTCAGCATGACGGCGAAGAATGGTGTTCACTCCATCAAGGAGTTCAACGAATACTCACGCAAATTCCGGGACATTGCGACGTTCTTGGTGAGCGGAGGGTACCTTCGCGAGGACGATCGTGATTACTGCTTCCTACAGGGTTTACAGGACAGCTTTCGAGCGCAGGTGCTGGAACGCTTGAGGATCACTCACCCTCAAGTCCTGGCCCCTCGACAACAGTACTCAATTACGCAGGTCACGGAGGCCGCACGACACATCCTCGAAGCGACCGTACCCTCCTCATTCAACCATCACCGCCTCGCTTTCCCCGCCGCCTCTGCTTCGCCCTCTACCTCTGCCACCACACCGTCGCCCGTCAAGTCCGAGCTCGCCGAAGTAACGGAGGCTCTCAGAGCCATGGCATCCGCTTTCGCTCAGTTCCAGCGTGCTCAGCTCGCCTCTGCGTCCCAGCCACCCGTCGCTCTTGGTCCCGCTGCCCGACAACTCCCTCCGCACATGTCCGCTTCGCAGAGCATTACACAGCCCGCACCCGGTCCCCGGACGTGCTTCTATTGCGGAGATCCGACGCACACGATCCGCCGCTGCGCTCAAGTTGAAGCGGACATTCAGGATGGCCTCGTCACGCGGAACGAGCGGCTGGAGGTCGTTCTCGTGAACGGCAGCTATGTACCTTCCACCATCCCCGGAGCTACACTTCGTGAGCGTGTCCAGGAGTACTACAGGCAGCATCCCGAGGTCCGCTCGACGGCGCCGGCAGCGCCTCAGCTTTTCTTCTCACCAGTCTCCCACACCGTCAACCACACGACGACGCAGGCGCCCTCCTACCTTGCTTCCCAAGCTCCTTCGCCTTCGCTACCCACCTCGACTGGCGGCCTCATCCATACCTTCGATCAGGACCAGCGGATCGACAGCCTGCGACGGGAGCTATACGCATTGGAGCGGCAGCGAGCACAACGGCAGCGCGTCGTGCAAGAGGCGGCAGATCAGTCTCGAGCGCGAGCAGATCGAGCACAGAAAAGGGCTGTCCGTTTTGCAGAACAGCCTCCTCGCGTCGCTGACACTCCTGTTTCAGAAGCCCGTATCGAAGAGCTACCGGACGAGCCAGCAAGCGATAAGGATGCGCACAGTCTCCCGCCTGTCACGTCCCAGCCTTCGAGCGAGCAGCCACGTCTACAGGTGCCGTCGGTGCCCGCTCAGGCTCCCGCTGTTCCCGCCGCATCCCAGCCAGCTAGTTCTACGTCAGCCCCTGCCGCACACGAGCCAGCTCCCCCGGAACACCCGTACCGCGATGCTCGAGATGCGACTTACGTCCCTCCTCAGCAGCGCAACTTCGCCGCTCCTCCCGCTCGTCCTCCAGCTCCACCGAAGAAGCAAGAACCGGCGTATCGCACGCAAGCACCCATCTACGACCCACGGCACGCGGCGAACGTCTTCAAGCGGTGCATGGAGTCGCAGATCACTCTTAGCCAAGAGGAGCTGCTCTCCATTGCGCCGGACGTTCGGCAGCAAACTCGAGAGGCTTGTTCGTCGCGTCGTGTCGCCGCTGGGCCAGAGCCTGTCCTTGTGCAGGAGGATCCCACCGACCCCATCCTTCCTAGCCCTTACGACGACTCCGCCGACGCCATGCCATGCAGACCGGTGGAGTCTTTCCTCAACTCGATGCCGGTTAGCTTCGCTCAAGCCTCGCGAGCTCCGCCCCCTGGTGCGATCGTTGTACAAGACCCATACGAGGTGTATCTCCGCACTCTGCCTCCAGGAGAAGACCCGGTCCCGCTGCGAGTCTCCCTCGAGTCTGCTGCTGTCCGAGCGATCGAAGGCGTGTTCTGCAACAAGGCCCGCGTTTCATGCATCCTCGACAGTGGCTCGGCCATCATCTCTATGTCAGAAGGCGTCGCACACACCCTCGGCATCGACTATGACCACCGGCTCACAATCCCGATGCAAACCGCGAACGGCAGCGTCACCTCCACCCTTGGTCTTGCGCGCAATGTGCCCGTCCGCTTCGGCTCCATTGTGGTCTATCTACAGATACATGTCATCCCTGACGCGCCCTACGACGTTCTCCTAGGCCGACCATTCGACGTCCTCACCTCCAGTTCCGTCCAGACCAACTCCGACGGTTCTCAAACCATCACCCTCTATGACCCCAATTCGGACCTCGAGACCACTATCCCGACGCTGCCGCGCATCGACCCGGAGTTCACGCGTGCCTCCTCTGACCCGACACATCGTCAGAAGCGTCCGAGCCCGGGTTTTCAAGCCGGCTCGAGGATCTGATCGACTGCGACCAGGGAGAAGCCGCGATCATACTCAGCAGTATTCCTGGACGTCTTGACACTCTTACTATAGATGCTCTTTCGCTCCTGGACACAGACTTTGACCCTTCCGTACATTTAGACTTACTCTACCTCTCTACTTGCAATCCTGAATTATTAGGTTCTGATTCTTTATCCGACCCCTCCTTTCCGTACGCAACATTTTATAATCATGCTCCAGAACCTGCTTTCCTTTCAACGCCGTCCTTTCAGCCTTCGTCACACCATGAACTGCCTTCAGAACAATGCATTCCCATTTTTTCTATCCATTCACACGTCTTGGACCGCACTACTTCTATTCCTTCAACCGTTAATCATTCATCCTCACCATCTTTAACTTGCTCTCCATTTGTTCCCTCCGCTTCATCACCCTCAGACACCTCAGTCCCCGTCTACGCCGCCGCCAAGCGCAAGTACAAACCTGTCGCCAAGAAAGTCAAGCCGGTCCTCGCGCCCCTCCCCGACCAATTCCGCATTGTACGCAAGATCGAAGGCGACCCTCTTGCCGACATGCCGCCCCTCTCTCCGCATCCCCCACCCTTCGTTCCGACTGGTCGGTACACGCAAGAGCGCAAGGACGCGATGGACAAGCTTCATGGCGGCGACTTCCTCTGGCCGGAAGAACGCGCCCTCCTCCACCAGCTCATAATGCAGCAAAATGAAGCCTTTGCCTGGAACGACGAGGAGCGCGGCCAGTTCCGTGAGGACTTCTTCCCTCCAGTGGTCATCCCCACCATCCCGCACCGTCCTTGGGTTCAGCGCAACATACCGATCCCTCCTGGACTCTTCGACGAGGTCTGCGCGATCATCCGCCGCAAAGAAGCCGCTGGAGTTT
>NW_027137911.1:2112762-2115099 GCF_003813185.1 Lentinus tigrinus ALCF2SS1-7 | reverse complement strand
GCCTTCCTAGGCACGGTCGGCGTCGCTCGCTCTTTCATCCAGAACTTTGGCAAACGAGCTTGGCCACTCACCCAGCTCACACGCAAAGGCTCCGTCTTCGTCTGGGGTCCAGAGCAGCAAGCCGCCATGGACGACCTCAAAGATGCCCTCATTCATTCCCCTGCCCTCCGTCCCATCGACTACACGTCTTCCGCTGAGGTTATCCTTGCAGTAGACACTTCGTACATCGCTATCGGCTACCTCCTCGCTCAATGCGACCTCGAAGACCCCTCCCGCCGCTATTACGCTCGTTTCGGATCCATTACTCTCAACTCTCGCGAGTCTGGCTACTCTCAAGCCAAACTCGAAATCTACGGCCTCTATCGCTCTCTCAAGGCTTGCAAACGCTTTCTCATTGGTGTACGCAATTTAGTCGTCGAGGTCGACGCTAGATACATTCAAGGCATGCTTAACAACCCGGACGAAGCTCCAAATGCGACCATCAACCGCTGGATCGTCACCATCCTCACTTTCCATTTCCGCCTCGTCCATGTACCGGGAGTACTACACGGCCCCGACGGTCTATCTCGCCGACGTCCTCAACCCCTCGACAACGACGCTCTCCCGCCCGACGAAGAAGATGACTGGATCGACCGACTCAACGGCCTCCTCCATCTCATCAACCCTTCCCCACCCATCCTTCGCTCCGCTCATCATCGTCCGCTCCCTCTATTCACTCAGTCCACCGCCACTCCTTCATCTGATCCCATTCCTGCTCCCACTACCATTCCCCGCTCCGCTTCCGCTCAACTCGAAGACGAACGTCTTCACGACGTCCTCAAGTACCTCACCACCCTCGAACGTCCCCCATCCCTTTCTGACGACTCATTTGCCACATTCCACCGCTATGCGACCCGGTTCTATGTCCTTCAAGGTCGTCTCTGGCGACGTGCAGGTTCCTCCGGCTTTGATCGTCTCGTCATCTGGCCAGAACGTCGTCTCGACATCCTCAAGCAAGCACATGACGATGTCGCACACAAAGGCACGTACGCAACCTCCGCTCTCATTGCTGAACGTTTCTGGTGGCCACAGATGCAGGCAGATGTCGTCTGGTATGTCCGGACGTGCCATCTGTGCCAGACTCGACAGCTCAAGCTCTTTACAAGGCTGCCGGCGGCGACCAGTCGAAGTGGTCGCAGCACGTCCACCACGTCCTCTGGGCTGACCGGATTACGGTGCGTCGCCGCATGGGATGCTCACCCTTCTTTGCAGCCACCGGTTGCCATCCTGTCCTCCCCCTCGACGTCTTCGAAGCGACCTATCTCATGCCCACACCCACCACCCTCATCCCTACCGCAGAGCTCATCGGCGCACGCGCTCGAGCACTCGCACGACGACAAGAAGACCTCGCCATCATTTACTCGAAGGTCTATGAGTCGCGTCTCGCTGCAGCCCGTCAACTCGAGCGCGACCATGCCTCCACGATCCATGACTTCGACTTCCAACGCGGCGCTCTCGTCTTGATGCGCAATACCGCAATTGAGAAGAGCCTCAACCGCAAGATGCGACCTCGATACCTCGGACCTTACGTCGTGCTCTCGCGCAATCGCGGTGGAGCGTACATCCTCTGCGAGCTCGACGGTTCTGTCCTTGACAGACCCGTTGCAGCCTTCCGTCTTCTTCCCTACCTCGCGCGCGAGCGCATTGACCTTCCTTGGCTTGACGACGGTGACCACATCGACATCTCGACCGCTCGACTTCGTGAGATGGAGGCGTCGACTTCTTTGGGCGATGATGAGGAGCTTCAAGAGGACTCGGACGCACAGGATGCACACGCACACGAAGACGTGGAAACACACGAGTTGGACGAGGAGTAGAGGCTTCAGATTCAAGTGGAGAGGACGAGCACGCTTGGCAATACCCACCCCATGTATCAGGCTCATGCCCAGGATCCTTTCATCGTTCATCCGTGTACAGGTCCCGCCCATCATTCCCCACCGTTCGCTTCTGCCTCCGTCCCTCGTGAGAGCAAGAATGTGCACCAGTTGCGCGCCCTTCTCTCTCTGAATCGCCCGTACCCTGGACCTGTCTCTGCTGCGTTCCCTCCTCCGTATGCACGTTCCGTGTGAGCCCGATCAGGCCCCTCCGACGCCTCGATTCTCTCCCTCCATTCGTCCATTCCCTAGTCCAACGCCGACTCCCATACCACTCGTATCTGCGCAGACTTGGACCGAGGACGGTCCAGATCTAAGTGGAGAGGAGATGATGGGTAGTACTTACCGTTGCGCGTGTACCACCGCCGTCAACATGTCCTACGGCCGCGACCACATCTTCCGATGCCCTCAGTCATCCTCCGCA
>NW_027137911.1:2020718-2111927 GCF_003813185.1 Lentinus tigrinus ALCF2SS1-7 | reverse complement strand
CTCTCCCACTCTCTCACTTACCCGACTCCCCTCGTGCACGCCCGGACGGACCATCGCACCTTCGGATCTCACTCACGGCGAGTGTAGGTCCATCAGCGGATAGCTCGCCTGCGTTCCCGAGCCCTGCTGGCTTCGACACAGCATTCCCGCTCCCAGCATGAAATGTACTTATTGGAGGATGACGCTCTTATCCTATCGAGTTGCCAATCTTCAGCATTCCGCGGACCGTGCCCTGCGCGAGAACGACTCGCTTGCCCTCGTCTCCTTCAACGTGCCACCTCCACCTTCAAGCGCATGTCCATTCGGCCAGTAGCATCGTTTTCCAAGAAGAACTCGGCTTCTCACATCGTGGCCTTGCGCTGCCCCGGCTAAGCAAGCACGACTTCGCATGAACAGGTAGCTCAGGCTCGGGAAAGAAGACAATTCGATTCTGGTACGCACGAAGCCCGCTCAGGAGGAATCTCCGACTGACTCCTGGTTCAGAATGAAGGTCTGTACAAATGCACGGAAAGTCGTTCATGTTCGATGCCAGACTGGGCGAAGAGAACTCCTCCACACCCATTACCGCCCGTGCTATACCACCCCGACCAACCTGAAACGGGTTAGGAGAGCACTCATCGAAGACTGAAGTGGCCCGACGATATTCGGAGAATACGTTATCGGGAGCGCTCAAGCCCTCATCACGCTTAAGGTTCGCGGAGCAATGGCGCGGCAGCTGTCACTGTCAGCTCTGCGCCGGCGGACTGCGATCTCGATGTGTTGATGTCCAAGACTATTCTGTGCTCTTGAGTCATCGTTTGCCTAACCTGCACAGTGTCGTGTCCTCAGGCTACTATGCAGCCGTGGAAGTGGGAGCCTGCGTCGGTATGTAGCTAAAACAATTTGACTCCTAGGATGTGGAACATTGACATGTATCAGCAGGTAGTCTTCGTCATTTACTCGCCATAGCTGGGCTTGTGCTTAGTCGGTATCTCGATGCGCTCGTGTAGCCCTCAGCGTGGTCATAGGGCGGAGCGGCGTGTACTGTATCCATGCAGATTCGCCAGGAGTACGTACTGATTAGCCGATGCTGAAACTTTGTGCGCTGAAAGTAGGTGCGTCCTTCGCTCGTATCAGAAGTAAGTTGCCGATCAAATTCATCCAGGCGATGAGGCAGGCGCCGCAGTGCATTCGCCACAGAACCCGTGTCATGATGATACACTTCGCACCGCCCTTCCTGGCGTCATTTTCTACACATACCCGGTGTATGAGTCCTTATTGCTGTGCCGAGCCTCTTGCGCCCGCTCCACTGTGCGTTTCTTATAGCTTTATCTTTCCCCTCGTTACCCTGTCCCGAGCCGTCTCGAGAGCGCCTATTCTACTAGTGTTCCTCCTCGTCACTCTTTTCCTTCAATGTGGACTCAGCACTTTTCTCTTATTCTGTTCCTGAACTTTCTCCTTCAAACCTGCGCGGCCAATTTTACGTTCACATACAGCGAGGCAACGCAGTGCGACGACTTTCAAGTCTCATGGACAGGTACGTCGTGTAATCCGTATTCCATCGATCTATTATTTCTGATCCCATTGGTTGTAGGAGGCACCCCACCATTCTACCTCACAATCATACCGGTATGTGTGGAAACCCATCCCGTTGCCACCACGTCAAGTTTACCCCTTCGTAGGCGTTCGCGGTCCAGTCCAAAGTCGCCATCGCCGATAGTAGCTTCAACAATAATCATGGGGTTTTCAGCACCCCGATGACGTTCCCCGCGGACAAGAAGATAGTTGTGGTTATGTCGGATGCGACGGGCTTTGGTTCAGGAGGAGTGTCCCCCGTCATCACAGTGGGCAAACCGGTGAATAACGTGAACTGTGACACCAATGCCAATCCCAGTGCGTCCCTCAATCCTTACGCATTTTCGCATGAGTTTATCAACTAGGGCTATTGCTCAGCTAACGACTTCGACTTCACCAACGACGATGCTCTCACTCAGTGCACGTGAGTCGCGGGTCTCTATCTTCCAACCACGGACATAACGACTCAATCCCCCTCGTCAGCCCATACCATATAACCAACTACAACTACGGAAAGGCGGTAGAGCCCGTGCAGTTGACCGTCAGTATTGCCCACGCTTTCGTAGCGCATCCCTACTTACATCTTGCGCAGGGTGTAGTACCTGGCGGTTCGACATTCGTCCTCAACGTACCCAAAGGCACGAACTCGTATACCTGGGGCGCAGACGTCGCTGCAGGTACACAGCTCATCCTCATGATGACTGATGCGATTGGTAAGCAAGGCGGAAATACGGACATCATGGTCGTCGCGCAGTCCCTGAACACGTCGTGTCTGGACAACAACTCCCCCGCTTCTGCTACCAATGCACCTTCCTTGACTTCCGCATCTGGCACTATCTCCCCGACATCGAACAACAGTTCTCCCTCGTCCTCTTCCTCTGCATCGCGCTCGGACACCACCCCCTCATCACCATCCCGCTCAGACACATCGTCCTCAAGAACGGGAACTCTCGTGGCCGCCATCGTTGCTCCTGTGGTGGGCGTCACAGTGCTCGTCGTTGGCGCATTTATTTGGTGCCGACGCCGCCGTGACAGAGGAGTCAGAGTGCTTGGGAGCAGGTTCCAAGATTCAGGGTTTGACCTGACGAAGGACGACCGAGACACCTCTGTGCACATGGGAGAGATTGTACCGCCGACCTCAGCTGTGCCTCTCCTCCGTGACCGGTCGCCAGGTGCGGACGGCGCGACAGCCCTTGGCAATTACTCCCCACGCCTGCCATCCTCCGCGTCACAGGACTATCAGCACGGGGCTATGTCCGCCTACCGCCCGAGCCATGACAGTTCCTCGCAGTCTAGTGGCACCCCGGTCCCAGCAGTCGCCTATGCCCGTGGTATCAGCACAAGCGCACGTTCAGGCGATGACAGCCTCAGCGGTTGGCGCAGCAAGGCTGCCGAGGCTAACGTCCTGGTCCCTCCCGGTCACCAACCTCCTGCTCAGTTCATCCTCCATACCGACCTTGAAGACAGCATTGCGCCTCCGACCCGGGAAGTGATCGAACTTCCGCCACAGTATAGCGAACGCCGCGCCACCCAGCCCAATGATTTCCGGTGATTGGTCTTGGCCCACAATTGTAGCGGTCTGCTACACCCACACCGTGTTATGGACCGTGTCTTCATCCAGGTTCGTTCCTTCAGACTTACGAAAGACAGTATATCAGATACCAGTACTTTATTCATTTCCGTGTATTTTTTGATTGGATAACTCATAGCTTCGGTTCTTCGTACTTATGTTCGTGGTACGAGGTCACCCGTTATTCTGGGAGTCAGACTTTGACGTATAGCGTTCTGTGGATCATTATTATTTGAGTGACTGAGTTTATTTACCCCTCATGTGTTGTGAGGGAGTCTCGGAGAATCGTGAGTGCACGACGAGATCGTACAGGCTATGGATGAGAGTTCGGGAAGCCGAAATGATGGGAAACTGGATAGTCGACTGGTCGCAGATGAAGTTAATGTCTCGCAGATGTGTATTGAAACTGCCAGCTTGAAAGTGTTGGATCGGCAACATGGACCCCGTGATCGTGAGAGTCCTTGCGCATATCGGACGCTCTTGCCAAGTTCCGTCCAGCTCAGCATCTCATCGCACAGTCGCAAGGATACAAGACAACGTAGTAGCGTAGAACATCATGAAGGATGATGACCCCCTCCCACTACAAGATGGATTTCATCACGCCACAGTGGCCGTTTATGGTGCAGTGTTTCTTTTCTCTAGCAGACAGCTGTCCAGATAGTGACTAATGTACCGATGAGTTTAGGTGAAGCGGGCTCGGGGAAGAAGACATTGCTTTCGATATTGGTAAGTTGGCATCTCTAGGTATCTGTCTTCTTCTGAATTACCCGTCAGAATAAACACCCGTATAAGCGTGCGGTGGACGGAAAGGTCTTCACGTTCGATGCAAGATTGGGCACCGAGTGCTCCGCCAGTGCATCAATCGCCATTGTGCTCTATAACGCCGTCCATCCACCTCCGCTCTTCAAAGAAACGCTCTCTTTGGCTCGTAAGGAGGCCGGGTTCACGTGTGTCGTTCAATCCAAGTTCGACCTGGTCACTTGCGAATATTCTGATGAGCACTTCGACTGTCTTGAGTTTGCTCCTTGGGTCGCGTACAAATATGACGTTGATTGTGTCAATGCAAGCTTCACAACTGCAGATGGCATTGAAGAACTGTTGTCTATGCTCAGTACGTCTCGATTACTTCGACCATATCACTGATATTCATGTGGCTCTTAGTGAATCACCTTGAGCCGTCACCTGCGCCGAAGGTCACCTTGCTGGAACGTCTCCGGGACGCTATTTTGGATCGTATTGCTGCGTTGTTTGCACTACCGACTGGGCGTATGATATCAGATGTGAGTATAACCCTCCGTCCCCAGTGAAAGAAAGTCTGATAAATCGCATCTGCAGCTTTCATCCGAATTGTTACCAATCACCTCAGTTGCCGACGTTGACGACCTACTTCGAACTGAGTTCGATATGGCATGGGGAAATTGTCTGAAGCAACGACTGCACGCGTCGGATAGCCCCTGGTCGGTAGGAATCCATCGCATCAGCCAGTCCTTGGTTGCGAAGACCGCTACGCCTTCCGAGCGCGCGAGCATGGAGTACGTCCGCCAGAATACCACCATCCCCGTCCCGCGGACGTACGTTCCCAACATCTCCATGCTAGTCATGGACTTCATCGATGGCGACATGCTCCATGAATGTTGGGATAGACTGGGCCTTTTCCGACGATTCCGCATCGCGTGCACGCTCCGTGTCTACGTACTAAAGCAGATGCGTGCTCTCTGGCGACCTACAGTGGGTGCCGTCGATACATTCTACGCGGGTGGCATCCTCTTCGGAGACGATCTACATGGCCCCTTCGAGTCTCCATTACGCTTTCGCCGTTTTTGCGAATACGTGGCGTGCGTCGGTTGGCGGCCCGTTGTCGCCGTCTCCCAAATGCGCGGTGAGAAGCCGCCGCCTATGCCACGTCCGTCGCTCGATTGGACTCCCGTCTTCACTCATGGAGACCTCAACCCAAGTAACGTTCTCATCGATCGCCAGGGAACTGTCTGGATTATTGATTGGGACTCTGCGGGGTTCTATCCCTCTTGCATCGAGTCCGTAGCCATGTGGCATGTGGATGTCAATGTTCATCCCGATGACGACGCGATTTCGTGGCATGGCTATAGGTGGTTCATTGCGGGAAGGACTACGGAGGCGGAAGAACAGTTCTGGTACACTTTCTTCTCTACCATACATCGTTTTCGTGGCATCCCCAAATTCTGATGTAGAGTGCATTTGCTCGGTATACGAATTTACTCAAGAATGCTCGTTCTGATAGGAAGGTAGTGAATGATAGGACCAAAAACTTCCCTGCCTACATCCTGCGTGGCAGCCTCAATATTCGCCACGAACCTTTCGACCAAATCCTGCGCAAGCCAACTTCACGAAGCTCTCCTGCCATTGCAGCTGCCAATAGAGGGTACCCGCAGCCTGAGCCGTCTGAGCGATATTGGCAGCTTTGGAGCTCTCCACGTTCAAGGTGACAAGATTGTGCACGATGATTGTCGCCGTGTCCTTAAAACCCACCGTCGGCTTCGACACCATCGCCTCTTCAGGTTCAAGCGAGACCTCGGGAATCGGGTGCCTCGGGCTGCCGAGGGGACAGGAACGATGAGTACGGCAGACAGTAGCTGGTTGTCATGCCCGGGGCTCTCGTGCAGATGCATGCGTTTCGCGTCACTGGAAGGCCTGGCTGTACAATGATTGCGCAGGACAGGAAAGAACATAACGTATCAATTATGACCTACAACTAGAGGGGAAATGGAAGTCAGAATACGTCGTTCCCGGGCATCAGCCTCATATAAAACATACCTCTATTCATATAGCACAGCTTAGACATGTTCCCACCGGACCAAGATTGTAGTCACGTCCAGGAAGCCGTCGGGAGACCCGTAGATGGACTTACTAGTTGCTGTTCACAGGATTGGATGTCCTCGCGTTTGCTTCGCATGCCGTACGTTCGTGCAAGGCAGAAGATATTAGGCGGGATGGCTAAAAGCCAAGAACCACCGCAGCAGGAGACGTGGTACATGCGTTCATGAGGTAGCAGTTCACTGATTGACCTGAAAGACCGTCAATGTCATGAGTAGCAACACGGATACCACGTGATCGTGAGAAACCTTGCCAGCACCCGCTTGAAGCAGTTGGCCGGACGCCCTAACTTCCATCCGCATCCAGTACCCGGTACTCTCGCTGCACAATCGTAAGAATAACAGGACGCCGTCGGAGCGTTGATAGGCATGGATGTCTCCGAATCTCTCCCCCAGCGAGATGGATATCATCACGCCACAGTGGCCGTTTATGGTGCAGTGTTTCGCTCCAGACACCTGTCGCATATTCAACTAACGATGATTTCAGGTGACCCAGGATCAGGAAAGAAGACGCTGCTGTCGATACTTGTATGTCTTTAGCTGTAACTGCTTGCCTTATGCTGAGTCTCCTGTCAGAATAAGCGTCCGTATAAGCGTGAGACCGACGGGAAGGTCTTCACGTTTAATGCGCAATTGGGCACCGAGTACTCTACTCGAGTATCAATCGCTATTGTACTGTACAACGCAGTCCACAGACCTGCAGCCTTTGAAGAAACGCTACAGCTGGCTCGCAAGGAGTCGGGATTCACATGTGTCGTTCAAACCAAGTTCGACCTAGTCACGAGCGACTACTCTAATGAGCACCTCAGCCATCTCCAGTTTGCTCCTCGGGTGGCATATAAGTACGACGTCGATTGTATCAACGTGAGTTTGACAACTTCCAATGGCGTTAGTGAATTGTTGTCCCTGCTCAGTACGTCTCAGCTACTGCGACCATATCACTGATATTCATGTTGCTGGTAGTGAACTACCTCGATCCACCATCTGCGCCCAAGGCCACCTCACTTGGGCTCCTCCAACGTCTACGAGATGCTCTTCTGGACCGGATCGCCGCGTTGTTTGCACTGCCGACTCGGTGTATGACATCGGACGTAGGTACTCTACCTCTCCACTAACTCCCAGGAAGGCTGACAGATCTCTCCACGCAGATTTCATCCGAGCTATCACAAATAACGTCAGATGAAGACTTGTACAATCGGCTACGAACTGAGTTCGATATGGCATGGGGAGATCGTTTGAAGCAACGGCTGCATGCGGAGGCATCCCCCTGGTCGGTAGGAGTCCATCGCATCACTCACTCCTTAGTGGCGAAGAGACGGGTGCCTTCAGAACGCGCGAGCATGGAGTACGTCCGCCAGAACACCTCCATCCCTATTCCTCGGACGTACCTTCCCAACATTTCCATGCTAGTCATGGACTTCATCGACGGCGACATGCTCCACGAATGTTGGAATAAGTTGGGCCTGTTCCGACGATTCCGCATCGCGTGCACGCTCCGTGTCTACGTGAACCAGATGCGTACGCTCCGGCGACCTGCAGTCGGCGCAGTGGACACAGGCTACATGGGCGGCATCCTCTTCGGAGACAGTCGACATGGCCCCTTCGAGTCGCTATCACGCTTTCGCCGATTCTGCGAGTACGTGGCATGTGTTGGCTGGCGACCCCTCGTTGCCCTCGCCCGCATCCGTGGTGAGAAACCGCCACCTATGCCTCGTCCGTCGCTGGACTGGACTCCCGTCTTCACTCATGGAGACCTCAACCCAAGTAACGTTCTCATCGATCGTCAGGGAACGGTGTGGATCATCGATTGGGACTCTGCGGGATTCTATCCCTCTTGCATCGAGTCCGTAGCCATGTGGCATGTGGATGTCAATATCCATCCTGACGACGACGCTATTTCGTGGCATGGCTATAGGTGGTTCATTGCAGGCAAGACTACGGAGGAGGAGGAACAATTCTGGTACAACTTCTTCTCTGGCATCCATCGTTTCCGGGGTATCCCCAAAGTCTGATGTAGAATACATACGATCACTCACACATACTCGTTCTAGATAGGGAGAGGAACTACCGTCCGGACTGTAGCGGTAGTACTGAAGCCCTCTGTCGGTGACGACGTTGAGGACGTCCTGCACGGTGATTCTCACTGTGTCCTTGGACGGACAAACGATCCTGATGCTTGTCGGCGTTACTAATGAGTTGACAGATTGGATGTTCTTGTGTTTGCTTCGCATTATGTACCTCAGTAGAAGAAAATGAATCAGGAGTTATGTCCTACAGCCAAGGGTCACTGGCAGGAGACGTGTGTTCATGAATTAACAAGTACCGTCAGGCTCAGCGGCAACATAGGTACCACGTGATCGTGAGAGGCCTTGCCAGCACGGACGCTTGAACCGCGGCGGGAGGACGTCTCAACTTCTACCCACGTCCAGTACCAGGTACTCTCGCCGCACAATCGGAAGGATAACAGGACGAACATCGGAGCTTGGACAGACATGGAGATCTCTGAGTCTCTCTCCCAGCGAGATGAATCTCATCATGCCACAGTGGCCGTTTATGGTACAGTATTGCTTTCCAGATACCTGTCGGCATAATTACCTGACAATGAGTTTAAGGTGAACCAGGCTCGGGGAAGAAGACGCTGATATCAATACTGGTATGTCTGCATCTCCAACTCTATGTCTTATGCTGACTCGCCTGCCAGAATAAGCGTCCGTATAAGCGCGATGCGGACGGGAAAGTCTTCGTGTTTGATGCGCGAATGGCCACCGAGTGCTCTGCCCGGGTATCAATCGCCATTGTACTCTACAACGCAGTACACAATCCCGCAGCCTTGGAAGAAACGCTCGAGCTGGCCCGCAAGGAGGCCGGATTTACATGTGTTGTTCAAACTAAGTTCGACCTGGTCACTAGCGACTTCTCTTATGAGCACCTCAACCGTCTCCAGTTTGCTCCTTCGATCGCATACACATATGACGTGGATTGTGTCAACGCGAGTTTGACAACTGCAGGTGGCGTTGACGAGTTGTTGTCCCTGCTCAGTACGTCTCATCGCCTCGAAAGTTCGACTATATCACTGATATCTATGTGGTTGTTAGTGAATCACCTCGAACCGCCATCCGTGCCGCGGAAGCCTGTCACTCTGGGACGTCTCCAGGACGCACTATTTGATTGGATCGCTGCTTTGTTCGCACTGCCAACTCGGTGCACGACATCAGACGTGAGTACACTCTCTGTCCCCTCGAAGGAAGGCTTGACAAACTGTGTCTGCCCACTCAGCTGCCATCCGAATTATCACAAATCACATCATATGCCGATGTGCGCAAGCGGATGCGAACTGAGTTCGATATGGCTTGGGGAAATCGTTTGAAGCAACGACTGCACGCATCGGAAGACTCCTGGTCAGTAGGAATCCATCGCATCAGTCAGTCCTTGGTGGCGAAGATAGCTGCGCCTTCCGAGCGCGCAAGTATGGAGTACGTCCGCCAGAACACCTCCATCCCGGTTCCTCGGACGTACCTTCCCAACATCTCCATGCTAGTCATGGACTTCATCGATGGCGACATGCTCCACGAATGTTGGGATAGGTTGGGCCTGTTCCGACGATTCCGGATCGCGTGCACGCTCCGTGTCTACGTGAAGCAAATGCGCGCTCTCCGGCGACCTGCAGTCGGCGCTGTAGACACAGGCCGCGTGGGCGGCATCCTGTTCGGAGACGATTTACACGGCCCCTTTGAATCTCTCGCACGCTTTCGCCGGTTCTGCGAATTAGTGGCATATGTTGGTTGGCGGCCCCTTGCTGCCGTCGCCCAGATGCGAGGTGAGAAGCCGCCGCCTATGCCACGTCCGTCGCTCGATTGGACTCCCGTCTTCACGCACGGAGACCTCAACCCAAGTAACGTCCTCATCGATCGCCAGGGAACTGTCTGGATCATTGATTGGGACTCCGCGGGGTTCTATCCCTCTTGCATCGAGTCCGTAGCCATGTGGCATGTGGATGCCAATATCCAACATGATAACGACGCGATTTCGTGGCATGGCTATAGGTGGTTCATTGCGGGCAAGACTACGGAGGAGGAGGAACAATTCTGGTACAACTTCTGCTCTGGCATACATCGTTTCCCTGGCATCCCCAAGCCCTAATGTACAGTACATTGGCACCGTATATGATTACTCAGACAGGCTCGTTCTGGATGAAAAAGTAGTGAGCAACCGCGTCAAGGACTAACAAGGGTGCAGACGCCTACCGAGACCTCTGATTCGTTGTAGTGAGTTCCTTGGACAGGTGGCCAAATGATGGCGCTGCGCCGTTCCTTCGCGGCCGCCTCAATATCCGCCGCGAACTTCTCGACCACCTCTCGCGCAAGCCAACCCTTCGTCACAAAGCGCTCCAACAACTGCAGCTGCCAGCAGAGGCAGCCGCTGCCGACTGGGCTGTACTTGTAGTACTGGTGCCCTGCGTCGGTGACGACATTGAGGACGTCCTGCACGGTGACTCGCACCGTGTCTTTGAACGTCGTCGTCAACTTGAGCCCGGGACGGCTCGATATGAGCGCATTCATTCGACGAGCCTGCACTTGAAGGGTACCGAAGAGATTGTTCTCGTCCGGGAGACGATGATAGACGTGGCGTTGGGGTTGGAACATGTTGAACGACACGCCCTCATAAAAGACCCGCGAGCCGTCGATGTTCTCCTCCAGCATTTGCGGGAAACGGTAGCTGGTCATCCAGTGAACCATGCCACTGTGCGTGCACCACAATATGACCTCCTTCAGCGGCTGGGTAGAGAAACGAGCCGCCTGGTTGTCAATGACGGGCTCGATCTTGTGGTCGGGAGGTGTCATAATCTACAATTAAATGGGAGATGCCAATCAGCATGCGTCGTCCCCGGAGACCGGGTGTTGAGATGCTTACATCTCGGGAGGAGGGGATACTGGGGGGCACTCGAGCTCGACGATACCGTCATTGGAGCGATCGCTTTATGATATTCGTCAAGGTGGGAGAGCACGGCAGGACCTAGCCTATTTCGGCGCATATCGAGTCAGTACGCTGTACACATATGGGTAGCGTGGGGAGCAAGGGTGTAGGGAGGCCTGTCCGAGATGAGATGTTGAACTTGATCTCCAGAGCGCTCCGCTCATCGAAGCATGAACCCGGTATACCGTTCCAAATATCCTAAAGACAGCGAACGAAGTTTGATTTTGTGGAACTGAACGTGATGGCAGGAGTTCGTACCTTGTACTTGTGTTCCACATATCCGCTTGTGGAAGAAGGACGTGAGCCACTCGGGCGAGCGCCGCTCTACGGAAAGCCACCACGACATCATGAGCGCAATCTAGAATGTACGGCGGTCAGCGTAGTGAGTTCTGTGGATGTGCGTTCCTGATGGTTCGTCAGATGTCGGACTTGCGACGGACCGAGCCGCGTCCTCGTGAAGTGTCGTCTCGAGTTGCAGGCTAGTAGCTGCAGCGACGGATCAAGGCCATGCAGCACAGGCTCATGAGCCAAAGCGCACCTGAGCACTCCAGACGGAGATGTTCAAGTAAGCGATGCATCCGAAAGTTACAGGCAGGGGCACCGTGAATGACGGTATGCCTTCGCACATCTCACGGAGGAGTCCGGGTGGTGCCCGTACATGAGCTCAATCCTTCGATCCGAAGTTCACAATTCTCTCAGATCTGTTCTGGAAAAACAAATATCAACGTCCTTCACCTGGAAATACATAGGTCGCTTCAGATCACTCACTCATCCGCCAGTCCAGCGGTGGAAGAACTTCCATTCCTCCAGCAACGTGCACTCACCCTCATGTCATCGCTGATTCGAGTCGTCCTTCTAGCACTGCACCTAGACCATCGAGTCAGGAAATCTTAAAGGAGTAACACGGAAAGAACTGACAGCAAGGCGCCACGCCCGACAGCCTGAGCACCTCGGAAGCGCGGTCCGCGCAGAACGCGCCCATTGCGCCCACGCATGCATCAGCTCCGCGTCCGGGAAGGCACCTCAATGACGCATTACCTTGTTTCGAGTCTCGAACAGGACAACAGGGGGATCGGCCTCTGTAGTCGCACAAGTCGAGGAGGTTGTCCTAATTCTCATCCCCAAGTGAGCCACGCGTGATGAAGATCGGAAGCCATCGAAAGAGACGGACTCCCGCGTGAAGCAGACGAGCCAAGACGCGTGGCTGCGCCCACTGAAGGACTAAGGGTGCGTTGGAGTGTGAAGCGTATCAGGATACACCCTTGAAGACACGGCAACCCTGTCGAACTGAGCACCACGTAGGGCACGGGAAGATCGTTAGATGGACACATATATAATTGCACATCAGTCGTGATGCATGATACATCATGTTGTTCAACATGGGATTACTACAGATCCCTCCTTTTCATCGGTACTCGCTCGCTGCTTCCCGGTCAGCTTCGAGTCACCAGGAGCACCAACGGCATCCGGTGCAATAGTGCGAACGGGGCCCTTGAACCAGTGACGCGCAGAGAAGACCCACGAAAGCGACGCGAACATGAACACTGCCATGAGCACGACGATCGTATAATCTGATCAAGAGAGAGCATCGTTCGTCGTCAGCAACATGCTCACAAGTCGCAAAACCATAGCATTGGACACTCACTCATTGACGACGCTGTCGGGTTGACCCCGGAGGGGAAGAGGAATAGGATGGTGAGGAAGCCCGTCCAGGCGATGGCGATGATGTTGATCGGGGTGGACCACTTCCCTAGGGTGAACGGTCCTGGCTGGAACGCCTTACGCCCGGTCGTGAGTCGGAGGACGATGGGGGTGGCGTAGGACACGTAAAGTGAAATGATGGAGGCCCTGTCAACGACGTCAGCACGAGGAGGGATGACCTAGAACAAGAGATAAACCCACCCAGCCAACGAATTCAGCGCAGAGGTTGAGAACCCAAGTACCGCCAAGATTGCACAGAGCGCCATAACGAGCCACACCGCGTTAACCGGCGTCTTCGTATACGGATGCACTTTCTTCCACCACTCGGACCCAGGCAACGCGTTATCTCTCGAGAACGCAAAGATGACGCGCGATGCGTCCACGCCCTGCGCCGCCCCGGAAGAGTACAGCACAACGATGAGGATACTCCAGACGGCAAGCATCCCATGCTTGCCAAGCACGTTGAGGTAGAGCTGGCCAGCAGGGATCGGGAAGTCTGTCGCAAGGATGGCGGGCACAGACGCAGTGGCGAAGGAGATGGCGATGTATAAGAGCCAGCCGAGCAAGGACGCAGTGCCGACTCCGGTCACGATGGCGATCGGGGCGACACGCGCTGCTCCGGTTGTCTCTTCGGCAAGGTGGGCAGCGGAGTCGTCTGTAGTGTATATCGTCAGCGAATTGAAGTAGCGGACGGAGCTGACAGACCTACAGCCTACCATGCACCACATCGGCGCGTAGAACGAGAGTAGGAATGCCCATCCCTCTGCGACAGTCTGTGGTGAGCAACCGTATGTAGACTATATAATGAAAGAGCCGCACCATTGGCCCAACCAGTGTTGTTCTCGTACATTGTGAACGCCGTGTGTGCAGACACCCTCTGGTCTCCACTGCATACAAGGAGCGATATGGCCAAGGCGATGCAGGTCCCGACTAGACGCGCGAGCTCGATCAGCTTATCGGGTTCCGCATGTACGGGACGTAGACGTACCACTGATGATGACATAGAACACATTGATTCGTGCAAGGATGCCGGTCGCGGACGAACAAACGACCCCATGCGAGAAGAGTAGTGCGAGTGTGATGCCGTATGTCGCCCCCAAGCCTAGATTGATTCCCCCGTCCGAGCCGACACTCAAAGCTGTCACGATGACCTGGGCACTACGCGGAACCGTCAGCACGAGAAAACGGAAGAACTTTATGAACGCACGTCAAGTAATCCGACGAACACATCAGGACGACTTGTCCAGTGACGTTCGCCCAACCGGTGATCCAGCACGCGAGAGGCGCCCAACGTTGCGGAGCGAGGCGCGATGAGAAGTAGTACAAGCCACCGCTCGTACTGCATTCATGTTAAGGCCAGTCAGCTAAAAGTCTTATAGACGGGAAGCGGCGAGACGTACGGCATGGAGGAGGTCAGCTCAGCGATGGACGCCGCCACAGACAGAGTGAGGATACATGGGATGATCCATCCGAAGACCATCCCTACATGTCCTCCTACGCATACAGATCAGTACCAATATTCGTGATCACAGCATAAATGGCTGTAGAGACGCACCTGCTACGAGCGGGAACGGATACGTCACTGTGACCGAGGTCAACGGCGTCAGGATAGAGAGGACGACTGCGAACGACTCAATCAGCTGAACGACCTGCAATCAGCAACTGATGTTAACCTAAACAAAGTCGTCTGCGCGTACCGTGATTTGGCGTTTGAACTCGCTCTTGTAGCCGAGCTCTGCGAGGAGCGCGTCATCGGCGTTCTGGATGGGTGCCGAGCTACTACCGGCCTCCAGGGGAGCTTCCTCCACCTCCACCGTCGGGATCTTCTTCTCATCGGATGCCATCTTGACCGATGAAAGAACTTGCTAGATGAGACGCCAGCTTCGCGTTACGCTACCCATCCCTAGCCTTTAAGCTTCGCAGCTTCAGCGCCAGATAAGCTGCCGGCGTAGTCAGCTGAGTAGCCAGAAGCCCCCATTGACAAGCTTACCGTAATCTCCGCGTGTGGTGCGAGAGGATACGGTCCCCCACCGACCGGAGTTGTGATACATCCACGGAGGCCGCCAGCGAGTCCAGCTGATGATAGCCTGGGAATACCGACGCGAAGACACGGCACAACTTACAACAGGGACTGATAACGGTGGATGAATGGTTTTGAGTACGTTGCGGCGGTCGAGGACAGAACTGGTACTCGGTAAAGTAGATACAGATATCGTAGTACGTCCGTGGCGCCGTTGACATTAACAAGTGTTTCGATTGACGTCGGAGACCCGCTGGGTGCAGATGGGCGCCTGGACTCTCGGTGGTGGCAAAAGCATGATAATTCTCTGGAGTGCTCGATGTACGAGTACATCGTCTCAGACAATTCTAGAGGAAGAAAAGACTGACTCCAGGTAAACCTACGAATCCTTTTGCGCGAAAAACATACCTTCGGAGACCGTTTCCTCTTGCTTTCCCTCCCGGCTTCCTTCTGCAGCCTTTCCCGCGCAGCAGCCCACTCACCGTGCACCAACCCTCCGCGCATGAGTCGCCCTGAAGTCCGCCGCCAACACCTGGAACTCCCAAAGATACGCCCCGCACTGCGACTACTCCAGATCCGCTTCGAGTCGTACGGCCTTCCCAGGAACCGCTGGAAAAGGGTCGATTAAACATGCCTTGTGTCGCCTGCAGCACCAGCGAAAGCCTCTGAGTCTCCGAGCTTGCTGTGTGTTGCGCTGTTCCAGTGGCTATGGTCCAGGTGAGTACCAAGTAAAGATAATGGCTGGCAGGCTCGACTCCAGGCCTTCTGAGTTTGTCTACGACCACGTGTCGGAACAACCGGCACGTGATGTAATGGCCAGCCGATGATTCAGATTATCATTCCGTCCTGAGTAACTGTGAGTTACCTCGACTTGGACCTCCACCTCGCAGGTATTCGCCCCTCAACGTCAACTCGAACAGATGGATGAGCGGGAGTCTCGGATTGGGAGTACTTCTCAGATTATATTCTCGGATCTAATCCCACGCTGCGGTTACTACTACCATTCCGCAATGATGATCTCACGTCCGTTTCCAACCAGTTCTGCACTCTCTTCCTCCTTCTAACTCCATATCACATCCAGTCTTATACGACACGAGCTTCACAGTATGTTGAGCATTACGCCTCTCACACCTCCTGGAGAGACTCGCTTCGCAGAACATCCACGACAACCAGACCCGGCAATACCAGACGACATCTTGCCTGAGATCCTGCGCCAGTAGGGACCCCTGTGGGCCATACTTACTACGGAGAGGTAGGATTAAAAGGCATGGTTCAATACCTTGCATTAGGCACACTGCTACATGATTCGCAGGACTGTATATACGGATATGCGGTGAGGTCCTGGTCGAAAACAAGACGTTAATAACAGTGGGAAGAAACACCTACTTGGACTCACTACTCGATGCGCGCCCGTTTCTTTGGCGGAGTCTATGTTTTTGTCAGATGAGGACGCACTGCCATAGAGCTGATTCCCGTACCTCTGTGGAACTACTTGACTCGTCTCCCGACGCCTCGGCCTCGTCTTGAAGGCCCAAATCTTCCAGAGGATCTTCATCTACATCCATCTTATCCTCTTCAGCAGACTTCTCCTCGTCGGTCTGCGTCGACGTCTCTCCTTTCTCCTGCTTCTCGGCCTTCCTCCTCTCCTTTTTCTCCTTCTTCGCCGCCTTCCTCATGGCCGTCCTCTTCTCTCCCAGCTCCGCGGCCTCCAACACTTTGCGCATGGCGTCCGTGAATTTCTCGTAGTACTCTGCCGCTCGTTTACCCTGTTGTTCCTTGGTTTCCCGCCCCCACAGCTCCCTCATGACCCGGTCCTCCAAGTTCAACTGCACCCCGCTCAGTTTCATCATTTCGTACAACGCGCCGACCATCGCATCGACGCCCTCCGGCCCTTTTCCTACCTTCTCGGCCTCCGCCTCTGTCTCTCTGTCCGACGAGGCAGAGCCAACCTCCGGGCCCGGGTTGACCTCCTCGGCCGCGCTCTGTGCTCTTCGAAGTTCTCTCGCGCGTTCCGAGTCTTCCTGCTGCCGCGCCACACGCCAGAAGTAGTCATACGCCTCGTTGCGGGTCTCTTTGAGCGCCCACAGCTCCTGTTCTCCGTAGCTGTGGAGCAGGTTCGGCATGAATCCCGTACGCTTCAGGAGCGCATTCAAGAACGTCTGCACCAGCGAGTCCAGATCGTCGGCGACGGTCTGCTTGAATGCGATACTGCCACGATCGAACGCGTGGCGGATCCGGCGTGTCGAGACGTAGCGCAGCTTGTCCTAGGAATGTAATGCGTATCTCGTGTGAGTATATAGGGAACATCGTGAGCAGTGGGTTGAGAGAACGTACTGGCGGTGGACCTGGTCTCGCCGGCCTCGGAGGAGGGCGGTCGTACCAAGGTAACGGGGCATATCTCTCTGCACCCGGAAATGATATAAGGTACTTGACGTTGGGCTCTATCCAGATATAATGCTCTTCAGGGTTCCATACCCGGCCACGACCCATGCTGGTCACGGCGGTGTGTTGGAAGAAGACGGTGGGTTGGTCAAAGAGGACGGTGGGTGATAGGAGACGAACAACAAACGCGCAGAAAGAGAGGACAGTTATATAGGCGTCGTGGTGGTTGGCGAAAATGGGGGACAATAGGATCGATCGCAAACCAGGCGTAACAATGAAACGTGGAAAGAACGCGTCCATCGCGATCACGTGCCTCACCGGGTATTCACGCGAAGCAGCTATAGCGCATTGGGTTGAGAGCACCGCTCCTTCGCAATTCTTGGATACAAAATGGCCTTAACTGCATTTACGAATATTGCACCATACACATTCAGGAGCTTTCCATCGATGCCTCCCGTTCATCCACTCTCGTCTTTTTCTTCTCATCATACCCATCCTGCTCCTCGACTGTCCGCACAGGCCCTTTGAACCACTTCCGAGCAGAGAACACCCACGTCAGTGCAGCAAAGAGGAACACCGCCGCGATGATTACAACCGCGTAGTCTGCGAATGGTATGTCAAGCGCTTGCAAAAAGGGGAGCTCGAAGAAAGCACGCACTCATCGTCTCGGCCGTGGGGTGCTCTTCGGGAGGGAACAAGAGAAGAACTGTGATAAAGCTGACCCATGCAACCGCGATAATACCTGTAGGCAGGTACCACTTCCCCAGCGAGAATGGTCCCGGTTGAAGCTTGTTGCGTCCAGAGGTGATGCGCAGGAAGATCGGGGTGACATAGGACGTGTACAATCCAATGACAGCGGAGCTGTGAACGGAGGATCAGTCGCATAGGTTCGAAGCTCAAGGGAAACTGCGTACCCAGCCAGGGAAGACAGCGCAGTCTCGGAGAACCCTAGAAGTCCGCAAAGCCCCGAGAGGAACATAACGAGCCACACTGCGTGTACCGGCGTGCGAGTGTATGGGTGGATTCGCTTCCACCACCTCGAACCGGGGAGCGCGTTATCCCGCGCGAACGCAAATACGACGCGCGACGCGTCGACGCCCTGTGCTGCGCCAGTTACGTACTGCACGACGATGATAAGGCTCCATATCGCGAGCATCCCGCGCTTCCCGAGCACGTCGAGGAAGAGCTGGCCCATGGGCAGCGGCAGGTCGGTGCCTAGCAGGTCCGGCACAGACGCTGTCGCAAAGGACGCAGCGATGAAGAGCAACCACCCCAATGAAGCGGTCGCGCCGACGCCGACGAGGATGGCGATAGGTGCTGCGCGAGCTGCCCCTGCGGTCTCTTCGGAGATGTGCGCTGCGGAGTCGTCTGTGTACAAAGTTAGAACCTTCGTGAGTTCTTGGCGCGTGGAGGTTATCACTACAAACTCACAGCCTGTCAAGGTCCACATGGGCGCTGTGAACGCGAGCAGGAACGCCCATGCATCTGAACGGTGCCAGGGTCAATTCATCGCGGAAGATGGAGTACTGTGTAAACTTACTGTTCCCCCAGCCGGTGTTGTTTTCGTACATGGTGAACGCGGTGCTTGTGGAAACCCTCTGATCGCCGCTGCATACCAGGAGAGCGACAATCGCCGCTATCGTCGTTCCAACTGGGGAGAGATCGTGTATGAAGATAAGATGTGTCAGTCTAAGGCGGGAGATACCTTACCATTGACGATAACATAGAAAATATTGAGGCGGGCAAGCACAGCAGTTGCCGCCGAGCAAACTAATCCATGGGTGAATAGGATAGCCAGCAAGATCCCGAACGTGGGGCCCGCGCCCAGGTTTATCGCGCCATCGGACCCAACGTTCAGCGCGGTCGTGATCATCTGAGCGCTGAAGCAAGACCGACGCACTCAACCTCAATCCGCAGTCTGGACATGCAGGACAGCTCACCATGTAAAGTCAATGGAACAGACCAAGGTGACCTGGCCGGTGACGTTCGCCCATCCGGTGATCCAGCTTGCGAGCGGAGCCCAGCGCGGTGGAGCGAGCTTTGCCGAGAAGTAATACAATCCCGCGCTCGTTCTGCTTATGATGTAAGCCGCCGGCGCATCTTGCAATGTACGAGGACGTACGGCATTGCAGACGTCAACTCCGCAAGGGAAGCTGCTATGGTCATCACGAACAGGCAAGGGATGAGCCAGCCAAAGACCATGCCGACATGTCCGCCTGCGCATGCATGTCAACGTGGGCATGGGCGCGTCCGAGAGGCGGGGACATGAAACGCACCGGAGACGAGGGGGAACGACATCGTTGACGACACAGAGGCCACGACGCCCATGATCGAGAAGGCAAACGCGATTGTTTCAATGAACTGTCATTACGGAAGGTGCAGAGCGTTCAAGGGACGTCAGAAGTGTAAGGCCAATACAGGGAACGCGAACGAGGAGACTCACCGAGAACTCGCGCTTGAATTCGCTCTTGTAGCCTAGCTGAGCGAGCAACGCATCGTCCGCGTGCTTGAGCGCGGTAAGGCCTTCATGGTCATCGTATGCAGGACTGGTAACAGCTTTCGCGGAGGTCGTCACCGTGTGCTTTTCGTCTTCAGACATGGCTGCCCAGAAGTGCCAGTGGTGGATTCGCGAGAAGGAGCGAAGGCGGTCCCGCAGTCGTCTCCCGGCGGGTCGTATCTCATGTCATGCGCGGTGATGCCAGACTTCCGATGTCACTCAGCAGATCTCCGGGACCCGCTGGAAGCTCGTGGTTGCCGGGTTTGTCAGAAGGTCGAGATAATGCCCTGCACTCGGGTGTGAGTTACCGGGGGAAGGATCCTGTGCGGACTTGCACGATGCCAACTGGAGTAGGGCATGAGAAGTCGTCGTCATATGAGTATATCGGGTGGTAGGACTTACGGAAGAGCCTGCGAGCGCGCGATAGGTGGTTGTATGCCCCGGAGACCGTGAGTAGTATTCGGATGTGCTTATCAGCGGCGCCATTCTTGCTATACAAATTGTGGTCGGGCACGTTGGAGGTGATGCTGTCAAGGCTTAAGTAAATTAAAGCATATCGCCATGTTGCGTGGATAGTGCTTAGGATGAGATCTAGGATGGCCGTTACTGTAGTACAAGTCAACCTCACCTCGTCCTCGGTCGTGGCATGTGGTAAGCGCCTGCCCGATCCACAATCTTACTTACCGGAAGTTCCCACGGACTAGAATAAGCCATCCACCTCTGCGGCCACTTGTGCTTGCAGGTTCAACTACAACGTCCAAAGAGCACATTTGTACGCTGTTGTGCACCAGAGCGAAGTTCACAGAAGTGCGAAGAACACTTTACAATGTATAGTATTCCCTCAAGGTCTTCCGGAATTACACGCTCGCTGATTTTGCTGACTATCTCTATATCAGACTCCAGGCCTCGGTAGTAATCGCTATCGTCCATCCTGCAATGAATACAAATGTTCTGCCGGATACACCATCGCCACTACGTATCGAGTCTCTCCCGGAGCCGTCACGTCGCTGCGACGTCAGGCGGCCTGCTCAGAACTCTCGTAGGGGCCACCGTGCGCCACTGCGAAGTGCTGCTTATCGTGGGCATCAGGACCGTTCGGGGCTCCGTCTCCGCATTCGTTCTCATATTACCTATGCATACCTAGCCTGAGCTGAGATCTCGCGGTCTTTTGCTCCTGACAACTCGTTTGTGTATCATCCACGGACCACAGACAACCGACCACGAACAAGGCTCGAAAATGCCGCGCAAGATCCTTATCGGATTCGGAGTCGACGTTGACGCCGTGGCAGGATGGCAAGTTCGTTCTACCCGCGCACTGAACGTTCCCAGCTAACGCTGATGGTTCTCGTCCAGGCTCGGGTCCTACGGGGGTGAAGACTCGCCTCTGGACATATCTAGAGTGGGTCCATGATCCGCTCTGTCGCACGAGGACATGATCTCAACTTGGACTCGGGACGGACGTTCGTGCGTGTCAGGGTGTCTACGCTGGGGAGGTCGGCGTGCCTCGACTGCTCAAGTTGTTCGCAAAGTACAACATCAAGACGACATGGTTCATCCCAGGTGGGAACGCCCCTGCCGTCGTCTTCCCACGTCCGTGACATGCTCAAGTTTTCGCTCACAGGTCACAGCCTCGAGACGTTCCCGGAGCAGATGGCAGCAGTCCGGGACGCCGGGCACGAGATGTGCGTCCCAGTGCGCATATCGAATGCAAGATCCTGTGCTCACCACGCGCTCTACGTACTACAGCGGACTGCACGGATATTCACATGAGAACCCAGTATCGATGACGGTCGAGCAGCAAAAGGACATCCTCGACCACACGTACGCTCTACTCACCAAATTCAACAACGGCGTCCCGCCCAAGGGCAGCGTTGCGCCGTGGTGGGAAACGAGCGCGGAAGGCACCGAGCTGCTGCTCGACAAGGGCATCGAGTATGGTACGTGTCATTGATGCTCATCCCGCGGCATCATCGCCCCTGCGGTTGCTAACGCGTTGTGTCTAGACCACTCGAACATGGCGCACGAGTGAGTGCACGTCCACACTAGGTTGAAGTTGCAACGCCGAACAAGCTGCATCCCTGACGCTGATGCTGGCAGCTCCCAGGCGTTCTACCTCCGGGATGCAGACCTGTGGACCAAGATCGACTACAAGGCAAAGGCCGAGACGTGGATGAAGCCTCTCGTGCGCGGCAAAGAGACAGGTCTCGTCGAGATCCCCGCAAACTGGTACCTTGACGACTTGCCGCCCATGATGTATGTCAGAAGTTCCTCCGTTACAGTCTGCCGTCTGCCGTCTGGCCGTCTGCGAAGGAGGCTGTTGCTCAACCCATGATATTTGACTTGACTCCAGGTTCATCAAGTCCAGCCCCAACTCGCACGGATGGGTATGTCACGCGCTGATGGCGTATTTGAATGCGCAATGACCTCGAACGTATCCCTCAGGTCAACGCTCGCGACGTCGAACAGCTCTGGAAGGATATGTTCACCTATCTGTATAGGTCAGTGCGCATCCTGATCGTACCTCGTATCACGCAAGTCTCAACTACATACGTTCTGCCTGCCTGCCTGCTGCGGTCCGTGGCCGTCGCCGTCCGATCATTCCGCTCTTCTCGGCCTACCTGCACTCGCGCCTGGACCCACAGAGAAGAAGAGAACTTCATCTTCCCCATCACCATCCACCCCGACGTCAGTGGGTACGTACTCCTGATCTACCTACTCTTTGCTTCCTCGCAGCATCCGCTCATCGCGACATCTGCATCTGCACTCACTCATAGTCGGCCCCACGTCCTCCTGATGCTCGTAAGTCCTGCTTCCTCCCGCACCGCATGAGCGCATAGTAGCGCATCGCACAACCTGTACTCATTCTGCACCTTCCCTCCCTTGGCTGCTCCTCCTCCATCCACGTTGCCCGCCCATGATGCTACGGGGTCCACGCGTCCCCATTGCACCCTAACGACGCAACACCCGCCATGGCATCATCGTACCTCGCGCCTCGCCTTGAATCCCGACCTACATCCCACCGCAACCCAATCCTTGCTCCGCATCGGCCTTATGCGGACACGCCACCATCACCCTCCCCCTCCTCCCGCGTTCTCAATCCCACTTGGGCTCTCCAAACCCAAACCCCGCTTTGCACGCCACTCAACACTGCAACCCTCGACGCTCCTGGCTCCCGACCGCAGGAACGCTTCATCGAGTGGGTAAACACACACGAAGACGTACAATGGGCACGCATGATCGACATGGCAGACTCGTTCCGCGCGCGCGTCGCGCCCCCCGCCGGCGCACGCATGCCGCGCGGCTTCAGCTTCGCCGCCCCGCCCGCAGCCACCGATTCGTGAATGCGTCTCAACTTTGGAGGTGAAGTTTGAAGCTTGAGCTGGAGTCTGGAGCCTGGAGACTGGAGACGTACTAGTGCGTGTAAGATGAAACGGTGGATCGATCGATCGCTGCTATGTGTACTGTTCTCTGGCTGTACAATGTACTACATAGTTACTACTCGCTTGGCTGGATGCGCAGAAGGTAGATCGATGACATGTCGGGTCGACCGGGGTCGTTGATCTCAGAAAGGCGCAGCGAGACCGGGACCGGGACCGGGGCGGGGGCGGGACTCGGTGCGATATATGTGGTCTGTGTACGATAATCCAACGGCTCAAGTCCTCAGGGACGGATAGCGCGATTGTCGACGTCGTGCACGATGTTTCTTCAATCTAGCTGTCTTAGTCTTGCAACACTGTTCTGCGGTCCGCGGCAAATATCCCTTTCACGGTCCAGTGAGTAACAGTGAACACGGTGGTGACGTCGCGAACGCTGTCCATTTTAGACTTCGAGCTCAAGCCACCAAGTTCTTCCTACAGCCTGAGAGACGTGCACTTGGAGCTGCTACAGCCTACAGAAGAACAAAAAGTTACGCAATGACAATGTGCATACCCTTCATCTCATCACTCCCTCGAGGACGACGCGACCGGTACCGGAGACCGACGGCGAGGCGCTGCGTAGTGGCATGGACCCAGAGTCAGAGCTGCTTGAGCCTTGGCATCATGTCGCACCTGCGTAGTGCAGTGGGTAAACTGTGGCACGCGGCGAAGCCACCATCAAAGGCCCAAGGCAAAGCTTGATTCAGAGGGCCCGTGTGGAGAGCTAGAAGATGCGGGGAAGCAGAATAAGGATTCTAGCTTCGCGTACTTCTCGGAGGCAGTCCGGCCTCCGAAACGGAGTCCCATCATCCAGGGTGTGGGGCCCGGGGAATATTGGTGCATTGGAGTGTTGGAGTGTGTAGAGTCATTGTTGCTTGATATGGTGTAGGTATAATACGGCTTTTTGCCACCGGGGGGAGGGTTCCTTGAACATCATGAAAGACGCGAATGCGAATTACTGCCGCTATTGTGAACACTGAAAAGACTAAAGTAGGCGCGACAACGCCCAATTGTCAGTGGCCCCGATAGACCTTGGCCATCGATGAGAGTCATGGGCACATACCAAGACAATGGCATGCCTGCGGATTTCAGAATCATTAAGCATCGCAAGGCACGCCCTCGCCCTCGCCCTGTATTTGAAACTGCTGACGACGGTGGCGTACTGGTGGCGTCGTTGCGATGCCGCATCCTCCCCAGTAAGCTGAGACTGGGGCTTTTGCATGCGGCATCCTCGCGTCCCGGCTCCGGCCCGAGGTCGCCGTGATGCTCTAAGTACCGCATACATGCATACATGCATACTCATAAGTATGTGGTGGATACATTCAGGATGCAGCATCTCCTCGGGTCTCTGACGCGACGCGACACCGTGCACGAATGCATGACCCGCTCTCGGCCCCCGCGGCACGTCGTAAGTATGTACGAGTACATTCGGGCGCCGGACCGCCCGACACGGCCAGTCGACTCGACACCGACTCCGAAGTGCAACGTTGAACTCTGATTCTGCAGTACCATGGCCATGGAAGTTCCTGCACGCCGAACAATGAACAATGAACAATAATGAACACGTACTATGCAGGTAGTACGTCCGCTGCCGGCCATCTCGAGTTGCGGAACCGGCCGACGGCCGACGTAGACGACGCACTAATCCGCGTCGAGTATCCATCTCTTCCACGTGCCTGGGGCCTCAGATGATTATGTAGTAGAAGGGGGAAGGGGGAAGGGGGAACAGCAGCGGTGCACAGCAGAAGCCCTGCGAGACGATCATTTCGGAGAACTGCGAAGATTTTGAAGAGGGGCTACATAGTCTAGTACTGTAATGGAGACGGTAGAGGTGAGTCGGAGTGATAGAGGTGATTCGCGGTCGTTGGATTGCTGGGAGGTTCTCACCGTCGGTCGTTAATGATGATTCCTGGCTCCTGGCTGAGGCCTGATACATAATTGATTCCCTGGAGTAAGGGGAGAATCAGAGATACGCTAGTCGCGCGACCTGCGTCGGTAGTCAGACGGTCGTGACTGTTGATGTGCGCTTGGATACTACTGCTCAGTGCTGACGTTGCGATTACGCCTTGCAAGTGTCGGTGTTGCTTGCTCGTCCGTATCATCGACCCAAGTGAGCGATGAGTCACGAATCATGATGATGTTACGGCCGGTGTCCCTGGAAGCAGGCTGGGGCATCGAGGACGACCGGGAACCCTTCTAGAAAGGAGCGCGGAGATCAGATCTTGGGGTTTGGGATCAAGATCAAGCGAAATCAAACCGTAGAAGTGGACGTGGTGCTGTGTGCTTGAACCACCACGGCTTCAACTCCTTTGTTGGTGTCGCGCGCGAGCGAGGTGGGTTGGTTGTCGCCGTTCGGGGCTGGTGTTGCTATGCCTCGTGAGATGGGGAGATGGGGGAGACAAAGGCGGATGTAATGAACAACGTGCGAGAAGAGGGTGGGCGGTCGGCAAGCGGCCTCCTCGTGCATCACGAACGGAGGGAATTGACAGGTCTGCCTTGTCCGTCGTCCTTGTCGTTGTCCTTGCGTCTTTGTCCGTGGATGTGCATGTATCAGATGGCGACCGACGGCGTGATAAGCCTTGCTACGGCTCCGAGTGTCCTGGACTCCCTGGAGTGCCTCGTGAACGCGGTGCACGGATTGAACAAGAGGACAAAAACGTCCAGGCAGGACGACAAGTGAACGAAGTGCTTAGTGAACATCGCGACATTAACCCAACCGTGGTGGTCGGCTGGCAGGCAGATTTCTAGCGGGCGTGATCACAGTCGCCGCGACGGTCGGGTAAAAAGCCTGAGAATAGACTCAGAGTGCCGGCCACGTTTGATTGTGCGGGAACCGGTGCTCGCTCAGGCTGGTCTCGCTGTGCAGAGGGCCAGCAGTCGAGAGAGAGCTCGTCTCGGCCAGACGGGGTGGCCGCTGCCGCGCCGACTGCGGGACGGCGGTGGCGGCGGTGGCGGCCGGAGTGATATATGACGCGCCGGGTGCGGGCGGCGAGGCGTCGGTGGCTTGCAGACAGCAACGAGCACAACAGCCTGAACTGTAGCACACAACATGCATCGACGGAGGGGTTGGGAGGAGCTGGGACGAAAGACGTAAGCCAGGGCTGCGAGCCGAGACAATCTCGATTGCCGTGGGAAAGCAGGGGAGAAGGCGAGTCCGGATATGGCAGGAGGAGAGAGGTGAGACGGAGCGGAAAAGCACGCCCATCAAAGCGCGAAAGTGGCGGTCGGGGGGACGTGACGGGGCCATGGCGGTTCCAGTCTGTCATTCCTTCACAACAAGTCCAACATGCGTCCCCTCAATAAAGCCGCAACCGTTCTCGTCCGCCAGCCTGCCCGGCGCCCAGTCTCCTTCGTCTTATCCCTTTCCTCCACCGCAAGGTCCAGAGCCCGACCACGCCTCTTCCTCAGCTTGCGATGGCCGCCACTTTGTCTTCTCCTCCTTCCAACGCTTACACCGTGCCATCGCTGAAGTATTACTTCACCCCTGCTACCTTCAAGGAAGTCGGACACTCGCGTTCGCGCCCAGGCTCGTCCTCATCCAACTCAAGTTATGGCAACTCCGCGTCTTCAAGCACGCTTCAGAGTACTGCCCTTACCAGTCCTTCCTCGGACTACGTCATTTCCCCGAGCTCAGCGACACTCTCGCCCTCGGCCATCCAAGACTCTCCTGGTCTCCATAGGTTAAGCAGACCCCTGCCAACTCCGCCTACCACTCCTCAGTCATGTCGTGCCTCCTTGCCTCCTCGTCCTCTCCCTGATCCTCCTCTCCATCGGACGCGCTCGACCCAGCACTTCCGCGCCGACCCTCTTCCAACCCCGCCCGCATCTGGCTCTCAGACCCCTCCTCCGGGCCGAGTTGCATCCTCGTCAGCACTGCCCACACCCCCAGCAGAAGCTGGGCCTTCCACTCCGCGAAAGACTCCCTCTTGTGAGTACTGATCGTCCTTACTAACCCCGTCACAAGTAGTAATAGCTGACACAACTCCGCCAAACAGCTTCCCCCCGCCGTACCGTCGCAACGCCAGGGTCCACGGACAGACCATCTATCCGCCTCGACATCCCCGCAACCCAGACCGCTTCCCTGTCAGCATACCTCGCCACGCCAACGCCGCTCTCGCCCATCGCGTTCAACCTCCCCGGCCCGCGCGACCTCCGCCGCCGGCGCGAAGAGGAGCTCGACCGCCGTATGAAGGAGCTCGGGTTCGTCGAGTCGCCTCGGTCTCCGAGGGAGAACGCCGTGCCCAGCCCCGACGCGGGGCCCTCCCAGTGCCAGTGCCAGTGCCAGTCCCCGTCGCACGACCGCAAGTTCTCCATCTCGAGCGTCGAGACGGACGAAGACCGCGACGTCGTCCTGCTCGTAGACCACGACGAGTCCGACGCGGAGCACGAATACGAACGCCCCCCGACACGGAGCCAGTCGCGTGCAGCGATGCTCACGCTCTTCGGGGACGTCGAGGACACCACGGACACGGACAACACCGACTCGGCGGCCTGCCCATGGCACCTCGCGCCCGTGGCGGAGCGCGACGCCGAGGCGCTCTCGGGCACGGGCACGGGCATCCGCGTGGACGTGGAGGTCGAGGTGGTGACGAAGGAGGCGGTCGCGCGCACGAAGCGGCGGTTCAGCCGGAAGTGGATACGCGAGCGCAAGGGGAAGCGGTGGACGGAGCAGGACTTTTCGGAGGTCATTGCGCAGTTGCGCAAGTTGCGGTGAGGCTGGGCGCCGTGCCGCCGTTTGGAGTGAAGGTGTGGGGGTGTGAGGGTGTGAGGGTGTGAGGGTGTGAGGGGGTTTGTTATGTTAACCTTGCCCTTGGAGGTACGTCATGCGTCATGCGTTCGCGTACTGTACGCACTGGAATCGGTGGCTGACGGCGTTTGCGTATCCCCGTATAGGTGTCCGTCATCGAGTACTGAGTATCGAGTACTGAGTACTGAGTGCTGAGTGCTTCTTACCGAGTATTCATTCCAATTAATTCAGACCTGGGTCGTTCTGCAGTCCCCCTCAACGTGTACTATATTATTATGATTTACACATCTACGTACGCGTCTTGTTTCCTACTTTCACATCCATCATCGCCATCGTCTCTGGCTCCGCTCATTCTGTGTACCATATTCACTCAACATCGTCGCTCGAACCCTCGAACCCTCACCCCTCTTCGCATCGCCGTCAGCACCCAGCACCCAGCACCCAGCATCCATCCCCCACGCGCACCTAGGTTACATGGCGGCCTCTAGACGGGTACAGGTTGTCTACTTACTTATAATCATCATACATCGCACCGTTAAGTATTGTTACTTGTATACTCACGAGTCGCCCTCCAGCTGCCAGTAGCTCGGTGCTCGCTCGCATTCAAGACACACGCCTCCTTGCCTGGGCCTGCTTTGAGGTACTGTACATACGTTACTGACCAGGTCGTCCGCGAACGTAGTACGTACTGCATGCACCCGCCTCGCGAGTCGCCGCTCCGAGACAAGAGCATCTGCATAGTGCACTTGTGCACTTGTCCGCGATGCGCATTGCGCGCGTTTGGGCTCTGAATCTCAAGCTCTCAAAGTTCGCCACCAGGAACCAGGGACCCTCCCACCTCACACGGCGGGCACCGCCCCCGGAAGCTGCAGCGGAAAATGTTCATGTAATCCTCGACTGAGCTCAGCTGCCACAAAGTTACTGCCAATATTTCAATGGTCTGAGAATGGGACCTTTGAGTGCATTCAGAACGACAATTTGGGGCACCAGAAAGGATACCTTTCACAGTGAACTTCAGCGATACCGAAAAGAAAGCCTATCCGGGCTTTTTCCAGTGCCCGAAAAGTTTCGCTTGAAAGGTAACCTTTGTGTCAGCTATCTGGTGACCTAAAAGCTGGCTGACGCCTGAAATCTTGATAGAATCCCCATAAAAGGTCACCTTTGTCCGGGTATCATTTCCTGCCTCCAGAAATTTAAGTGAAGGATAGCCTTTCTCGCACCATTCCGGCGACCACATGTTTCCGGACAAAGGTGTCCTTTTCTGCCACTCTAAACGACGGTCATAGTAAGATGTAAGGTCGCATTATTGGGACATCAGAATGTTGTCCTAAATTTCGCGGCAGCTAGGCTCAGTCGAGGATTACCTGAACATTTCTCGCCGCCACTTCTGGGGCGGTGCCCGCCGTGTCAGTCACCCCCAAACAATTATCAAGTACCTCCGATCGCTCGCTTGGGCTTGGAACGCGTACCGGTAAGTACTAGTGCGCGATCGCTGTCCTCCGCGGCTCGCGAGCTGCGGGGAGTGGCGGCCGTCGGGACTCGGGACTCGGGATCTTTGAGCCCTCTAGGCTCTGAATCTATTGCAAGCGAGGCGGGCCGCGGGGCGGTGTTCGAGTGTCGCGAATCGCGATGATTGTTTCCCCGTGCCCGTTAGATTACAGCTGAGCTTACTACATGGGACGACGACTCGCGCCGGTGAGTCTTTTTGTCTTTGTCTTCCGCTCCTCCGCGTGTGCCCTGACGTGTACTAAGCTGAGACTCAGAGCGCCCCCTGGGGCCCTAACTTGAAAGAAGTGCGCCATCATCTCAAAGTTAGTAAAAAGATAGATAGGCGAGCCTTGGCTGCGGTTGCATCTGAATCGGGCCGCGCGCGCGTCGACGCGTCGCGTTCGCGTTCGCGTGACGGGACGCGTCGGTGTCACGTACGCGTCTGTCACGTGCTGGTGTACTCGGCGACCGGTCCGCTGAGGACTCGAGAGACTGCGATCTTCGCGTGGTGGAAACGCGAGTAGCGAGGACTTGGCTTCCTACCGCCTACTTACCGCCTACTACGCCGTTGCTCTTTCTCTAGTCGAGTCGAAGGCAAACCTTTATCAGTTTCTGTTCTTCCGCTCTTGGCTCCACTGGCTCCACTGCACGCACCCCAGCCACGTACCCTGGAATCCATGGCCACCACCACGACTAACGCAGCGAACCCCAGCCCGATCTCTCAGGCTCGCACCGGATCGCTGGGCCCACCGAACATCCCGCTCGCATACCGCCTCTTCTTCCTCTACATCGAGCCCATCTCCGCCCTCGTCGGCGCGTTCTACGCAGGCTGGCTGCCCGCGCAGTACCTTGCTTACCTCGCATACCTCTCCTCCTCTCCCTCCACTTCTACCTCCTCTCCCTCCTTATCCTCCTCTCCCACCTCCTCCGCCTCCATGCCCCCGAACGTGAACCCTGACACGCCCACGCTGATCTCACTGCAACAGCTCGCGAACCTCTACCTCCTCTTCGCGATCAACGAGCACTGCGTCCTGTCCTCGACGAACTCGCTGCGCACGTGGCGCACGCTGCTCGCCGGGCTGCTTCTGGCGGATTTCGGACACTTGGTCACGATGGTGCCCATGGCGCGGTCGCTGGGAGAGGGCGCGGGCGCGGGAGGGGGAGGGGGATGGTGGGGATGGTGGGAGGTGTTTGGGCGGTTCTGGGGGTGGGACGCGATGCTGTGGGGGAGTGTGGGGTTTGTGTATGTGGGTGCGTCGATGCGGATGGCGTTCTTGCTTGGGGTGGGGTTGGGAGGGCGGGGCAATGATGACGGTGGGCGGGTCGTGGGTGGGAAGAAGGATGAGTGAACTGTGATGTCGATGGATCGACGAGGCTTGCTTGCCACTTGCAAGTCACAGGTGTTAAAGGTACGTTTTGGCACACCTCATTGATCTCCCCACCCGTGCGTGCTGTGTCACCCTCCGACTGCTAGTTGGCTTGGGCTGATAAATGCGGCCGCCAGTATGCGTATATGCCATGCCCTAGCTGCTCTACAGTGCCGCGGAATAGAATGCTTTGGATGCCGGGGCTAGTAACAACAATCGCAGGTGGACGTAGCTCGGAGATAGCTGGAGGGTCTCTCGATACTCCTCGGACCCGGCTTGAAAGTTCGCGCTAAACCTGACGATAGATCATGAGTATGTCCGTCATCCCCATGTTCACCGTACGCCGGACGCTCGCACCAGGTGTAGTGCCTACATATCTTGCTCACTTAGACTCTCTCCACCTCGTGGCCATGGTGTATCTCAACGTATGCATATATGCAGCCGCCCATGCATCTGTTGAGCTGCTTGCTCCATGCGTCCATGCGCATATGTCAACCAGTAGACGGCTCGACGTGAACTTATTAGACGGCCCGCGACCGTCACGGTGGTCTGGTTTGGATAATCTCGGGCACTTTTTCCTGCGTCTCCCTCCGCTGCTTCCATGCATGCGTTTCGCTGGGTACCTGTCGCTGGGTCCTGAGAGCGCGTCGACGGTGAGGGTCTCCTCCTCAGATCGGTAGAGTTGTGTTACTAACGAACTGTAATACAGGTCGCATGCACACCGCTCCTCAGAAGTGACGAGGTCTCTGACTCTAGCCACCTCGTACGTCCCTCAGACCTCAGGCTCGCCCGACCTACAGTACATGCACTGCTCCTCACCCGGCGGCCCCGCGCAATCGGTCACTTGAGCTTCTGCTTCTCCCAGAGCCTATCTGTCTTCCTCGCAGGCTCAATGATACAGCTCCCCAACAAGACTTCCACAGAAGAAGCCTCCAGAGTTACGGCCTCACGCGGACCGCACGAGGTCTGCGTATGTCCGTCCGCAGGAGGCGAATCACGCTGCTCCATAGCACTTATGCGTCCACATCGTCTCAAGATCTCAAGTGGAGCGCACAGAGCTGGGGTCACTCGTCGAGAGTCGAACGCTGCGCCGAAGACTAGAAGACTAGAAGGAATCAGTGGTCCGTTGGCACCGGGATGAGGAGTTAAGATAGCGAGCAGCGTAGGTATTGCGGTAATCTTATTTTGCTCCAGTGCTCGCCCGCGCGCTCTTCAGACTCGTGCTGAACGCAACCGCAAGCGCAAATACAATGCGCTGAGGCGGGAAGGCATATAGATCGCGGTTCAAGGTTGGTTGGGTCCAAGCTCCAAGCTTCGCGTTTCCCCGTCCCCCCGTTCCCTCCCGTTCATCACTCTGAACCTCACGCTGGAATGTCTACAGAGAAGCAGCTCGAATCCGAAGGGACACAGCCTGAAAGCGTAATGCTGGAGGAGCTCGGACGCGACGCCGACGGAAACCTCGCCGCGATCAAGCGTGCGGACAATGTCCTGCTCGCAAAGCTGGGCTATCGGAGCGTGTTCGTCCGCGAATTGTCGGTGCGTCCATGTCCATGTCCACAACTTACGATACCTGCTGACGTCGAGTTGCTTGCCGTCCTCAGCTCTTGGAGCTGACGTTTTTCGTGTTTTCCGTCATGGGCACGCTGGGATCGGTCTCGGTGGAGATGTCGTTTCCCCTTGTCGCTGGTGCGTCGGCTATTTTTCTTCCAGGCCCAACGACGCAGCATGGTCGAGCTGACACGAACACGAACACCGTTGTACACAGGCGGGCATGTCGGGATGGTATTCGGATGGATCATCCCCTGCTTCTTCGCCATGACCGTCGCGTGCTCTCTCGCAGAGCTCACTTCCGCAATGCCGTGCGTACTCACTCTGTTCCGTTCCTACCTTCATCCGAGTCCCTCTCTGAGAACCAGGACTACCTCCCTGCAGGACTAGTGGAGGGCTTTACTATTTCTCGGCGAAGCTCGCCCCGCGGCGATGGGCTCCGCTGGCGAGCTGGATCACCGGATGGGCGAACATCACGGGGCAGGTCGTCCTCATGGCGTCCATCGACTACACTCTGTGAGTCCGGGCTGCCTGTCTCCTCATCTCATCTCATCACATTTCCCATCTCCGAGTTCGAAAGCAAAGCGGCAACTCACGTACGCCTTTTGTGGTTGGGCAGGGCACAAACGATTGCGACTGCAGTGAACGTTGGCTCCGACGGCGCGATCATCTTGGAACCGGGACCGACGTTCGGGATCACCGTGCTCCTGCTTGTGTTGCATGGGGTTGTGTGCTCCACCGCCACTGCCGTACTCGCCCGCCTCAACGTCTACTACGCGATCCTCAACAGTACGTTACCTGTCTCAGACTGGATCAGGTTGAGTGTTTATTGATGTGACTCTGTCGCGACTCGCAGTCGGCAGCTCCATTGCGGTCATCGTCGCACTCCTCGTCTGTAGCGGGGAGAACAGAGTGTCGACAAAGACCGCGTTCACGAAGTTCGAGAACAACACGGGCTGGGCTAACAGTGCGTTCAGCCAGTAACCCTGTCGCACGGCGAGCGCGCTGACACAGCGCTCTTCCCAGATGGCTTCGCCTTCCTGCTCTCATTCTACGCCCCGATGTGGACCTTCACAGGCTGTGAGTCCGTCTCCCTCTGCACTACGCTCATAATCCCGACTATATGCGTACCCAGACGACTGCGCAGCCCACCTCTCCGAAGAGACAACAGGCGCATCGCGCGTCGCCCCAATCGCCATGGTCGCCGGGGTCGGCGTAACAGCGCTCTCCGGCTGGCTCCTCTTCATCGCCGTCTCCTTCGCGACCGCGTCCATCCCGGACGTCATCGCGGCGGACTTCCCGATGCCCATGGGCAAAGTGTACCTCGACGTGCTCGGGAAGCGCGGGATGCTCACCGTGTGGAGCCTCGTCATCCTCGCGGGCTGGGTCGGGGGCGCGGCGCAGGGCGTCGATGCGTCGCGCGTTGTGTTCGCGTTCGCGAGGGATAATGCGCTCCCGGGGTCGAGGTGGTGGAAGCGGGTCCATCCGGGCACGGGTACGCCTGTTTGTGCGGTGTGGCTTGTTATGGCTTTGTGTGTGGTGTGCTCGTTGGTGGGGTTCTCTGCGACCGCGCTGTCGTCCCTTGCTGGGTACGTCGTGTCTTCCTGGTGTGGGTTCTTGGTGAAGGGGATTGCGACTGAGTACTAAGTACTGAATACTGATCGGGGCGTCTGTCCGCTCGCAGGTCATCCGTCATAGCACTGTACATTTCGTACGTTACGCCGATCGTCCTGCGGGTCACTTCGGGAAGGAAGACGTTCAAGCCGGGCCCGTTCTCGCTCGGGAGGTGGTCCGTGACCTCTGGGATCATCGCGATCGCTTGGGTCAGCTTCTTCATGGTCATCTTCATGTTTCCTCCCGGGGCACATCCGACGGCTGAGACGATGAGTGCGTACCGTATCTCTGTGCGAGTTTTCTTTTCCTGCTACGTTCACTCACTTTTGCTCGATTCAGACTACACTGTCGTGATCATCATGGGCGTGTTTGTCTTCGCGTCCCTGTCCTGGGTCCTCTCGGCGCACAGATGGTTCCGAGGACCGGTGCGCACGGTCGATGACTCGGACAGCAGCCACTCTGCTGCCAGCGATGTCGGTAGAATCAAGGAGAAGGGCGGCACAACGATCGAAGAGCGCGAAGTATCTCTGGAGAGCCCGGGATCCGAGTTGTAACTGCGTGCCACGTGGGTGCGAGCTGTGGAGTTGACTACCAGAATGTTAGAGTGTATGTTCAAGTGCCTCCGTGTGTCGGGTGGATTGCCGTGGCCTCAACCGGTAGGTATTCACTGACAGCCCTCAGGTCATCCTCCCGCAAGGTCGCTCCCACACGCGAACATCATCTACGCCACAAGTTAGATATCCCTTGTATAAGTACATGGCTTCTCCCAAGGAGGCGCGTTCTAATGCGCTGCTCCGAGCGAGACATACTCCCGGTCAGGCAATCCGTCCACGTGAGCAACTTGCTTCCGTGCTTCCTTGTTAGCTCTGATCTAGAGTTCAAGCAATCGCGATAGGGCACTTGCTCTGCACCGTCTTGCAATTTGCGACTGCTGCTCGTCTGCTCTCTCTTTTGCCCTCCCTCCGTCCGCCATGAGCTACGAGATTTACCCCGACCGGATTGTCACCCACTATCGCGACTTCACCCTCGCCAGACCTCTCGACAAGAACGGGAAACCCGTCCCATCGGACGACTTCTACAAGTGTCCCATGCCCCGAGTACGTCCTCCTCTCGTCTCCTGCGCAACAGTGCCAACCACAGGATGCTCACGCTCTCGATCTCGCGACGGCGTTCAGGACAAGATGCTCTTCGCGCCCACATTCCAGATCGTGAACCTCTTCGACCCGATGCCCGCAGAGCCCACGCTCGCCAACGACCTCTCCTCCTTCACCCAAGTCTTCCTGCACACCCTCCTCGTGCAGCGCAAGCTCGCGGGCGCGATCAGGCTCCCCGAGCTCGCCATGTACCGCAAGATGCTCGCGACGGACCCGCTCGAGCTGCGCGAGCACCGCTTCGGCCAGGTCCGCGACGCCAAGGACGTCATCCGGTACTACGACGGCTGGACAACCCCGCGCCCGCAGACCGCGCGGGCGGAGGCGGCGCGGAGCGCGCGGTTCGGGGACATGGTCTCGGTCATGAAGCACCTCACGTTTGTGCTGGAGTGTAACTACTTCCAGGGCAACCGGAACCGGTTCCCGGACCGATGGGCGTTGTATGAGGGCGACCCGAAGAAGACCGAGGAGGAGTACGAGCATTATATGGGTGCCTTTGCGAATTTGGCGGAGGACTATGAGGAGGTGCAGGCGAAGATCAAGGCGAGACTGGATGAGCAGCTGCTGGAGCGCCTCAGGAGGTACGAGGAGAAGAGCCAGAAAGCTGAGATAAAGGCTGATGAGGGCGAGAGAGAGCCTGAGCCGGCGTGAGGTATGGTGTTCCCTCGTCGCCCATCGTCTCTGCTTGTTTCACGCATACGCTTACTCCCAGGTCTGTTCGTCCTCCCCAAAGGGGCTCTATCTTGGGAGAAATCGCTGCGTATGCCCTTTTCCGATGTCTTCAAGCTAGTCAAGTCCCACATCCATACGCTCTCTCATTCGTGTAAATACGCTGGCACGACGCGCGTATATCATGTGACCGCGTTCCTCGTTTAGCCTCGTAGTCGTACACAACTTTACCTCGGCCGCAGTGCTCTCTACGAACCAAGATCGTTAGCGCGGCACAGAGCACTGTATCCTACGACACTAAATCCTACATTACGATGACAATTTGTCATGCCTCACTCTTCTATTTGTTGATCCTCGACCGCCAGGAAGGCTGGTCAGTTGCAGCTCCCTCCCCATCCTCTTCCGAAGAGGTTGAATCGTCACCGTCATCACTCGTCTCCCCACCCCTAATGACCATACGCGCCATCGCCTCGTACGCCTCATCCTCGCGACTCTCCTCGTCCTCCTCGTCCTCATCCTCGTCCTCGTCCTCGCTATCCTCACGAGCCCCACCCCGCCCCCACCCCGCCACCCGGTCGACCATCCGCGCATTATGCCTCACAGCCAGCAAATGCTCCGACACGAGCTTCCGATGCGCCCTCGCCCTCTTCTCCTTCTCCTCAAGCAGCCTCATCCGCGCCCGAACACACGCCGCGCGCGCATCCACCGCACGCGCGAATGCCGCCCGCTCCGCCTCCGTCCCGTGTTCGCCGAGGAACGCGTCGAGCCGGTCCTGGTCCATCCGCGGGTCGCCCATGAACACGAACCCCGGCGCCTGCGGGACAGGCAGTGGGGGGAGAGGGGGGATGTCGCGCGCGGGGACGATGTTGGACGCGAGCCCTGGGGTGCGCAGCGGGTTGAGGAAGAACGGGAGCGGCTGGTCGGTGCCGAGGACCGTCGCGCGGAAGCGCTCGATCAGGCGGCGGTCTTGTTCTGCGTTGCCGGTCGAGATGAACCCTGGGGGCAGCGCGGAGGGCGGGAGGCTGGCGACGAAGTCTTTGGAGAGGGAAGGGCGCGCGGCGCCGGCGGAGGAGGGGACGTCGTGGGGCGGGATGCGCCGGCCGTAGGCGATGTAGTCCCAGTCGCCTTCGACATGGGCGCGCTCCCATTCGTACTCGCCGGTGGGCTCCATGAGGGCCTTGTCTCCTGATGTACGTATGGGTATGGTTGTGTCAGTGGTAGTGAGATAGACGAATGCGGTGAAGGACTTACCGAGTCCGCCGTTGTGGAACCACCAGCCGTTGTCGTGCAGCTTGCGGCGGTCCTCGACTTCGAAGTGTTTTCCTTCTCGAAGAAGATTACACTCGCCTCGGTGGTATGCAGGCTTCCAGTCGTCCTTCTGGCACTATGAGAGCGTCAGATAAGGGACTCTCTTCGGGAGAAGCGCGTATATGCTTATGAGACAATAGCGTGTGGCGCGGCAATTCTCCATGCAATAGGGTGTGGCGAGATGAACTGAAGACGAGTACGCACCTTCGTAGAGCAATAATACCTGCTCTTGCACCCACTACACCGCAGGAATCGCGGTCCCAACTGCGTCTCCCACCTCCCGCACCGAGCACACGCATACATCAGCTCATCATCGGGCACCAGCACCTCCACGAGCGCACACAATCCCAACGGGTGGTCATCCGGGTACGCCTCCAGCACCTCCACGGGCGCACGCCCCTCCCGATCGCGCATGCTCACCAAATCGTCCATGATCCTGTTGCCGAAGTTGCCCCCAACGGCGAAGACGTGTCGCCCAGCGGCGGAGCGCGCGCCGACAGAGCTCGGGTCCCCAGGAGTGATTGTGTTGAGGCAGCGGGCGACGCGGAGCATGGGGATGCCTTCTGGGCGCGCGCTGACGAGGAACCAGGAGGCGTGGTTGCGTCCGATGGCGACGGCGGTGTTGTCGTCCTTTCTGTCGGGGAAGGAGAAGATCCGGAAGGGGACGTGGGCGGTGGCGGGCGCGGAGGCCATGGTGGTGGTAGAGAGTCAAGCTTCAAGCTTCAAGATACAAGATGCAGGAGCGGTTGAGAGGCAAGCTGAGATGTGGGAGGCGTGGGGTTGGATTGAGAGAAGTTCAAGCACCGCAGTTGCGCCCGGGCCACGATGCAGTCGCAAAGGCCATTTGTTTCTTCATGTTGTGATATCTGAGCATAAAAGATCGCCCAATGACTCTCGTAAACTCGCAGAACATCCGTGTGAGATGACGAGGATGAAGCTGAGGACGATGGCGGGATACAGGGATGTGAACAAGGACGCAACAAGGACGAATCGCCGTCTTTCTTTCAGAGCGTCTGGCTCCCCGGGCCGATCCTCTGAGCTCGCACACTTTACGGAACATGGCGATGTTCTTTTTGGTTGCACTGATGTGGGTGTTCTCTGCTCGGAAGAGGTTCAAAGGGCTTGTGCGGACAGTCCAGGAGCTGGATGGGTACGGCGAGAAGAAAGAGAAAGAGGTACCAGTGGAAGAATAGGGAGGCATCATCGATAGAAAGTCACTCCTGAATGCTGTATGGTGCGATCATCACAATTGCGATCAAGGTCGTTTTATAGCTCGAGTCCGAGTACTGCAAAGGAGCGTTGCTCTCAATGCAATGCGCCACTTTGCGTGAATACCTGGTAAGACACGTGACCGCGATGGACGCGTTCTTTCCACGTTTCATTGTTACGCTTGGTTTGCGATCGATCCTATTGTCCCCCATTTTCGCCACCCACCACGACGCCTATATAACTGTCCTCTCTTTCAGCGCGTTTGTTCCCCGTCTCCTATAACCCACCGTCTTCTTTGACCAACCCACCGTCTTCTTCCAACACACTGCCGTGACCAGCATGGGTCGTCGCCGGGAATGGAACCCTGAAGAGCACTATATCTGGATAGAGCCCAACGTCAAGTATCTTATATCATTTCCGGGTGCAGAGAGATATGCCCATTACCTTGATACGACCGCCCTCCTCCGAGGCCGGCGAGACCAGGTCCACCGCCAGTACGTTCTCTCAACCACTGCTCACGGTGTTCCCTATATACTCACACGAGATACGCATTACATTCCTAGGACAAGCTGCGCTACGTCTCGACACGCCGGATCCGCCACGCGTTCGATCGTGGCAGTGTCGCATTCAAGCAGACCGTCGCCGACGATCTGGACTCGCTGGTGCAGACGTTCTTGAACGCGCTCCTGAAGCGTACGGGATTCATGCCGAACCTGCTCCACAGCTACGGAGAACAGGAGCTTTGGGCGCTCAAAGAGACCCGCAACGAGGCGTATGACTACTTCTGGCGTGTGGCGCGGCAGCAGGAAGACTCGGAACGCGCGAGAGAACTTCGAAGAGCACAGAGCGCGGCCGAGGAGGTCAACCCGGGCCCGGAGGTTGGCTCTGCCTCGTCGGACAAAGAGACAGAGGCGGAGGCCGAGGAGGTAGGAAAAGGGCCGGAGGGCGTCGATGCGATGGTCGGCGCGTTGTACGAAATGATGAAACTGAGCGGGGTGCAGTTGAACTTGGAGGACCGGGTCATGAGGGAGCTGTGGGGGCGGGAAACCAAGGAACAACAGGGTAAACGAGCGGCGGAGTACTACGAGAAATTCACGGACGCCATGGGCAAAGTGTTGGAGGCCGCCCAGCTGGGAGAGAAGAGAACGGCCATGAGGAAGGCTGCGAAGAAGGCGAAAAAGGAGAGGATGAAGGCCGAGAAGCAGGAGAAAGGAGAGACGTCGACGCGGATCGACGAGGAGCAGTCTGCAGGGGAGGATACGATGGATGTCGATGAAGATCCTCTGGAAGATTTGGGCCTTCAAGACGAGGCCGAGGCGTCGGGAGACGAGTCAAGTAGTTCCACAGAGGTACGGGAATTAGGTCGGTGACTCCAGGGCGTCCTCATCTGACACAGACCCAGACGCCACCAAAGAAACGGGCACGCATCGAGTAGTGAGTCACAGTAGGTATTTATTCTCTCTGTCGTTCACGTATTGTTTTGATTCAGAACCTCGCCGCACATCGGGATACACAGCCCTGCGTATCATGTAGTGGTCACAGGTTTATCTTCAAATAATGCCGAGACTCAGTCAGATTATCCGTGTATTGAACCATACCTTTTAATCCTACCTCTGGGTCCCCAGGCTACACCGATTGCTTGAGCCTTGCTATGTACATTCGGCTAAACATACCCCCCTCCCAGGTGAGTGTATCAGTAAATTCCACACGCAAAAACACAGACAGAAGAGCAAATAATCTTTGGTGAATGGAAGTTACTTGAAGTACAGTTCCGGACGCCGCGGCACGGTTGCGCTGTGGTAAGCGCGGGACCGTTCCTTCGGCCCGGGATATCCCGACACGATCTTCGCGTCGTGTTTGCGAAGCCGTTCACGTATTTCTCCTCGTTCTTACATCCATTACCAATGCTATCGTCAACTAGCTTGAAGCTTCCGTAGGCTCAAGCTGCTGACATCGTTTTCCAGCCTGCGGTTGTACTACAACAGTCATCTTGCCAGTACTTGCCGTTTGGCTTCGCGTTTTGTAGTGTCTCGGAACTTGGTGCGTCCGTGCATCCTCTACTACTGACGAAGAGACAGGTGCGTTTTACTATGATCAAGAAAGCGAATTTTCGGCTCAATGAACGCATCACAGGGAACACGGAGATCCTTGGCTGGCGCCTTTCTGCTCCGCACTTCTTCAAGTCTCCACGACCGCAGGTGGCCAGTATCCCGACCGGACGGCGTATCACCGATATGCACTTCTCCGCTGCGACTCCAAGCGTCCATCAAGACTTCGACAGGGTTGCATCGCCATTCCCTGGGGACCTGTAAACAGTCTGTTCGCGTCCGCAACGGAGATATAGCGCAGGAGTAGCGTATCTGACAAGACCTGGGCGGAACCGTTCGTCCTCTCTTCACGGTCTCATGCGGCTTCCGTACATGTACTCCACGGTGAATACCACCTGGTGTGCTATCCCTGTGAGTCGAACCACTCCTTCAAGTTGATACCGTCCAGGTCACTCACACGCCAACATCAGCTGGCTTGCCTGACGTTCCGTAGAAGCACTTCGCCCGGTCCCAGCGGAGGAAGTTGGAGCCTGGACGCTCGCGCAGATATCGCGGTAATCTTAACTCTCCTTGCACTCAATCGGGGCTGAGCATTCAATTTCGCAGACGCTGATGTCCAGGTTAAAGCCTACCGGAGATACGTGCACACGGGTGACGGACACCCGTGGCATGAGCCTTTGCCATCTCTGCACCTTGGAGCGACGATGCCTTCAGACGAGAAACGGACTGTGGTGACCTGCGAGGAGGCGGGGCTCGACGAACATGATAGTTTGGCTACAATCCGGCACGCTGATGACCTCCTTCTCGCGAAGCTGGGATACAAGAGCGAGTTTAGGCGGAAGATATCAGTGCGTATGGCTCTTTTCATACGCAGACCTGTTACCTCTCTCTGTCGCTGACTATCGTCTGCTTCAGCTGATCGAGTCCACTGCGATTGTCCTCTCCATCCTGACGCCCTTGGCTTCAGTTACAGTGACTCTCCCGTTTCCTCTTGCATCCGGTGCGTCCCTCGATGATATTGCATAGCGAGCTCGCTGGAGTACATTTGCTGACTGAATGCGCACAGGAGGACATGTTGGGATGGTATATGGGTGGATCATCCCTTGCATGTTCGTCATGACCGTGGCCGCATCCATGGCTGAACTAACATCTGCGATGCCGTACGCTTCTCTTCTGGCATATCAGGTGCTTGCACTAACATCGGAACGTTGCAGAACGAGCGGAGGGCTCTACTACTTCTCGGCACGACTTGCCCCACGGCGCTGGGCACCCCTGGCATGTTGGATCACTGGATGGGCGAACGTTACCGGGCAGGTTGCCCTGATGTGTTCTTCGGACTACCTCACGTGCGTACGATACGCCGGGACGTGTCTCGGTTTGAAACAAGTTCTGACCTCCCTAACACTCTACAGAGCTCAGATGATCGCGACCGCACTGGAGGCAAGGTCCGACGGGGCGGTCAAGCTAGGACTAGGACCGACGTACGGACTCATGATCGCCCTGCTCGTCTCACACGGGATCGTGTGCTCCTTCAAAACAAGCATACTCGCACGCATCAACGTGTACTACGTCGTTCTCAATCGTACGCTTTGTCTCCGTTCTTCACGTGTGATTGACCACTGCCAGGCTCACCTGTAGTGTGACTTGATTTAGTCGGGACACTTATCGCGTTGACGGTTGCCTTGCTCGTGTGCAGCGGAGGACAAAGGGTGTCTGCCAAGACGGCATTCACGAGCTTCGAGAACAACACCGGATGGTCGAATAGTGCGTGTGCACTCATAGTGTCTGAGCACAACGATGCTAACTGTTCTTGCAGATGGGTGGGCATTCCTCCTGTCGTTCTATGCCCCGATGTGGACTATGGTGGGCTGTGAGTCTTTTCCCCATCTTCCACTACCGGCTCTCGTCAGCTAGCTCACAATACACACAGACGACTCCGCCGCCCACCTCTCCGAAGAAACAACCGGCGCAGCACGCGTCGCGCCCATCGCCATCGTCTCCGCCGTCGCCTCCACATCCCTCCTCGGCTGGCTCCTCTTCATCGCCATCTCCTTCTCGACCGCCTCGATCCCGCGCCTGCTCCAAACGGACTTCACCATTCCCGCCGGCCAGCTGTACCTCGACGTCCTCGGGAAGCCGGGCATGCTCGTCGTCTGGAGCATCCTCATCGTGCTCGGGTACGCGTGCGGGATGGCCCAGGGCGTGGACGCGTCGAGGGTCATTTTTGCGTTCTCGAGGGATAACGCGCTCCCTGGGTCCAAGTGGTGGAAACGCGTCCATCCGGGGACGAGGACCCCGGTGAATGGGGTGTGGCTTGTCATGGCGCTCTCGGCCATCCTGGGGCTGCTGAGTTTCTCGGATGCTGCTCTCACGTCGCTCGCTGGGTACGTTCAGTTCCTACTTAGTGATGTCCCTTGCAGCGCTGGGTCTCGAGTCTGACAGTGAATTCCGGCAGAGCGTCGGTCATAGCGCTGTACACGTCGTACATCACCCCGATCTTCCTGCGGCTCACCTCCGGACGGCACACCTTCGAGCCTGGTCCGTTCTCCCTCGGGTGGTGGTACATGCCCATCGGAAGCACCGCCGTCGCGTGGACCGCCTTCGTCATCGTCCTCTTCCTGTTCCCTTCCGGCGTCAACCCGACAGCAGACACAATGAGTACGCATTTCTCCTCGATTCGGGTCACTCATACAATGATTTAGACCAACTGATGACTGATGATCCCTCTCTGATCTAGATTATACGGTCGTGGTCATCATGGGCGTGTTCATGTTCGCCTCGCTGTCGTGGATATTCTCGGCGCGCAAGTGGTTCAAAGGGCCTGTTCGGACCATCGGAACCTCGACCTCGGACGACTCGATCGCACACGATGGCGAGGAACTGGAAGAGAAGAACGAGATGCGCATCGAGGAGCGGGAAATGTCCGGATGATGGCTATAAGCTCAGCAATGGTATCTGTGGAAGTTATCGTGCAGAGGGAGATACAGTAGGAGTACATGTTCCCAAGTTTACACGGCTGGGCGTCCGGGATGGGGAGCTGCGCTCTCCGTCCTCGCCGAGACTAGTTCCTCGTTCGAATTATCTCGGAGTCCTCAGCAGGCTGTTGTTACCTGTGAAATCTGCTGCTGGCGGTACACGAAGTGTAAGCACAACAAGATACGGTTGATATAGCGCACCCGCGGGAGCCATGCAGCCAGTCTTCTGGAGACGTCAATAAGGTTCCCCCAAGCCAGTCTACGCCTCCCAAAACTGAGCCCCCGCGAAGCCTCCAACCACACGGTGCGTCACTCCTCACGTGACCGCGACGCGTCCTGTCACACCTTCCTCCTCGGAGTCCTCGGACTCGGAGGCGCAAAAGGGCATGGAGCGAGTATTTATTCGGCCAGAGCCTCACAATCAGTTCAGAAAACATGCTAAGACGACAATAAATATCTGTACAACAAGACGGGAAGTCCGTCCAAGTACTTTACTCCGAAGTCACGCCCTACCACCTTCCGACCCGCTATCGCAACTCATCTCCTCCCCCGTCCCCCAGAAAAGGCTCTCACTCGCCAACAATATAGATATTGCCCATCTTTCCCAACTCGTCTACCATCCGCCTCAACGCCGCAGTATGCGTCACCACGACCTTCGCACCAGCCTCCACCCTCACGGCCTGCTGCTCCGCCAGCTCCTCACGCACCTCCCTAGCCTCCGCACGCGTCTTCACGACCTCCGTCAACCGAGTCGCGTCTCCCTCTGTGCCGTGCCTCCGGATGTGCTCGGAGATGCGGGACTCGTCGAGAACGGGGTCGCCCGAGGGCACGAAGCCAGGGACGTCCGGCAGCGGCGCGAACGCAGGGACGTCGCGATCCGAGAACCTGTTCGGGGCGAGGCCGCTCCGGCCCATCGTCTTCAGCAAGTGCCAGAGGGATAGGTCGGACGTGACGAGCCGGTGCATGGTGCAGAGGTACGTGTCGTACGCGCGGTTGCCGGTCGGGACGAACGCGAAGTCTGATGGCTGCTTGGCGTGCATTTCGGCGAGGGTCGGGGAGAGGATGGGGGGCGGGGAGAGGGATGCGTGTTGGGCTTGGGGAACGTCGGGCGGAGGGGAGCGTCGTCCATAGGCGAGGTAGTCGTAGTCGCCGAGTTGGAGCGCGTGGCTGAGGGTATGCTCGCCGCTGTCTGCGAGCAGCGTGTTGTTTCCTGATAATGGATAGGGTGGTTAGCATGTGTGTGATAGACTTCCACGCGCGACGAACCTATGGGACTGTGGTCAAACCACCAGCCGTTATTGTGGAGTTTCCGACGGCTCTCGACTTCGTGAGCCTTTCCCTGCTTCAGCAAACCGCATTCGTCCTTGTGATAACGCGTCTTCCAGTCGAACGTCTGGCACTACGGGAGAACGTGCGTGTCAGCGGAACATATCAAGGCGAACAACCGCATACCGCATTACACGACATGCGAGAACAACGACATACCTGAACTGAGCAGTAATACCTGCTTTTGCACCCACTGCAACGCAGGAAGCGCGGTCCGTGCAGGGCCTCCCACTTCCCGCACCGGGCGCACGCATACATCAGCTCATTCTCCGGGACCAACACCTCAACGTCTGCCCGCAATCCAAACTCGTTGTCCTCGGGGTATTTGCCGTTCGAAAACGCAACAGGCGACTTGTCCGCTTCATCGCGCATACAGGATAGCGCGCTCATCACCGACTCTGCGTCTGTCCCTCCTACGGCGAAGACGGGGTTGCCAGCGGGAGAGCACGCGCCGACAGCGAGAGTGTCTCCAAGAGCGACGAAGTTGAGACACATGGCGACGCGGCGCCCAGAGAATTCGGAGGGTGTCGGGTATACGAGGAACCAGGAGGCGTGGTTGCGTCCGAGTGCGACCTTGTTCTCGGGATGAACTGTAGGGCAGCTGAAGGTGCGGAAAGGGACGCGGTCTGGGGGCGTCGTCGTCGACATCGTGGTCGTTGTCGAAGATGCTTGCAGCGAGCACGATGAAGAGAGAGCGGGGGAGAGGGCAGTAGCTGGGGATGCGAGAGGCTTAGAACGAGACAACGTGACGTCGAGTACTGGCATCCTGCAAATCACGGAAGAAGGCCTAGCGAAAGCGAAAAAGACAGACAGCAGATAACGATCCACGTTCGCGCAACGTCACAGGCGGGCTTCTTGTCGGCATCGCGCGGTGGCCCCGACTCGAAAAGAGAGCCGGGTCCAGCTGCCGCACAAGTCTCATATTGTTTATAGCTAAGGGAATCTTGTTTATACATATAGCAAGCAGTGTCGGGACAGCCGTGGATTCACATAGAACCAGAGCACAAAGAGAGACGAGCGAACAACACAGGAACGTCCAGTGTGCCACGAGAACCAACAATGATAGACGTCGACCTTGGAGTACCCGCGGGCCTGGATGTAGTTCGCCCCGCGCAGACTGGGCTCGTCGTTGGCTTTGACCAAGGATCGGGTAGGAGGGATATGCGAGAACGGCGTGCCCAGAGAAGCTGTCCAGTATGATAGATGGCGGCAGTTGTAGTTGAGTTGGGCGACTTCAGGGACGAGACGGTTGAGGTTGATGAGACAGCGTTCCTGAGGCTGTTGTGAGGGATGAGTTCGGAATGGAAGCCTGAGTCACCGGAGATGAAGGCAGAGAGGGGTGTATACAACGATGCGGGATGATCGCGGCGACGGAAATAGTTGTCGATGGTCTCTAGGGCGCGCGCGAGGGAGTACTCTCCATGGTCCGCGAGCAGGCTGTGGTCGCCTGCAGGGATATCAACCCTCAGAAGAGCAGCATAGCGGGACGAAAACGATGACCTACCGTGGTAGCCGTGGTTGAACCAGTCATGGAGCCTCTTGCAACAGTCCACGATTTTGGATGACTTGCCAGAAGGGAGAATTCATCTTCGTGAAACACAGGTATCCGGACTTCATTCTTGCGCTGTAATGGAACTGATGAGCAGACAACGTACACGCGCGAATATTAGGCGAAGCTCGAGATGCCGACGCATAACGTAGAGGAGAAAGGGGATCCGTAAGTAGATATATCATACAGACGCACCTCGCGCGAGCATAGCAGCAGTACCTGCTCTTGCGCCGACCGCACCTACGGACTGCAGTCCATAGCGGGCCTCCTATAACTCGCATCGCGCAAACGCATACACAAGCTCGTTCTCGGGGATTTCTTGCACCTCAATGTCCACCTCAATGCCCCCCCACGACGCCGGGGATGTGATTGCACTGGTACGACAGTAATCGCACTTTTTGTCGCTGGGCCTTCATAGAAATGTTTGCTATGCGTTGCCGTGCAGATCAGTTTCCCAGACGAAGACACACCGTGGGGTTGCTTGGACAATGGACCGGAAGGCATGCTTGCGCCCGAGGTCTCAGTCAGGAAAGTCCTCGCGTGGCAGGATGGCCGGAAGGTTCGCGGGGAGATACTGGACTGTATGTCGAGGAATACGTCCACGTCGCAGAAAGCTCAAGCAGCCACGTGTGTATCAGCTACTAAGCCTGTCGAGTGGCGGAGAACTGGAACACGAGGAGGAATGTGTGCTCGGATTTGGCGTCAAGACAGCGAAGTTCGTCGGGCGCTCCAATCCGGCCCGATATCGGCCGAACGTGCACGAGAACGCTGTCTTGAAACTTAAAGTTGTCTTTCAGCCTGCCGCACTCTTCCTCACTGACTTGGTGCAGCGTACACGGCCTTTAGCTGTTAATAAGTACCCTTGGAGAAGACTTTGACAACATCAATCCTATCGACAATGGGGGGACATAACCTCGACAACGATCCCAACGTCAATCGTCTCCAACTCCTAGGAAACAAATATTCCGGCCAACTCTCCGCATCTTCAGCTTCAGCTGCCATCCTAGTCTACGCGAAGACGAGGGGCAGACATACCTCCCGATCCACCGTCAAAGCAACCCTCACTTCTCCTCTTATCAGTCTGCGTCGCGAACGGCTGGTGGAGCGTCAAGATACCTGTAGGCAATCACACCCTGCTCATAACACTGCATAGAAAGCATCCTTTCGGGAATTAATGAAGCGATATAATTTGGATCACCGAAAGTAAGCATTTTGATAGACTAGATCTTGTGCGAGAAGTATCCTTATACCAGTCAGGAAAGGCTTTCAACCTGCTCGAATAAGAATACTGATCAAGACTTTCGACCCCTCGGAACGTAAGTGCAGGAAATTGTCGCCGAGAAAAGGAGGCGTTCGTTGCAGTGTTACAGATAACGGAGAGTAATTTCTCGTGCGCGCCCTGCCAGATATTTTCGACTACGACTTCCTCACATGGTCGCCACTGGCGATCCTTCCCTGCACACGGGCGACCCGCAGCTCACGTCGTGTGGGCCGTGGCTCGTGAGGCGCGCGAGGGCTCGCGAAGAAGCAGGCAGAGAGGGCGGTGGGGGCTGCTATGCGCGCACATGATGCTGCGACGATGAAGCTCGTGGAGGAGGTACCATATGTGCCGGTCGACGAGGAGGGGGAGGAGATGGATTCCGATGTCGAGCCCGATGAACTGTAGGGCACGCGTGACTCGAGAAGTTAGCTGCCTGGACTGTTAGCTTTCGTCAGTCTTGTTGCACCGATGCTTTCTCTTGCCCTCAGATTTGATGCAGTACATCCTATAAGATTTTGAGTAATGTTTACTCGGTGCAGATACCATCCCGCCTCGCCTCCTGTTCTCGTGGGCGCAGTTGTGACATGACGCGTCTAGGTCACGTGGGGAGTGACGCGTCGCGCGACGCCAACACGCTCTGAAACCGAGTCTTTCTTCCAACTTCCAAGCCTCTTCCAGCCTGTCGCATTGATAGTCTCGCCCTGCTCTTTCTTGCCGCATTGTACACTGTGCACGGCTTGCAACTTTAGACACTCTTGGCGAAGGCTCTGACGACGACTGGACAATGAGAACTTCCACAACGATGCCATGTCAATCGTGTCCAACCACTTGGCCTTCTACACACTCAAAAGCGAGAACCAAAGCTACATGGCGGGAATAACTCTTGCTCGTAAGCACATTACAGAACCGTCACCCCCTGGGGCATGGGTCAATTGACAAAGCGTAAGTTTCACGTTGTGATATCATTATTCAAGTCATTATTGCCGCTTCCAATTGCACGCCAAAGCGTATGCTTTGCTCACATTTGACACAGGTCCAGCTACAATCCCTATGCAGGTGGCCGCTACCGCGGCTACACCTATAAGAAGACATGATGTGGCAAGCGACACCGCTATTCCAACACCGTCGTCTACCGAGCCACATATCAATGTCCAGCATGCACTACACAACCAGTAAGTCTGATCTTTGAATTATGAGCGAGAGCGTGCATACTGACGGTTGTACAGATGCCTTCAACATCAGCCAAGGGTTGGTACCCCGGAAGGCTCACCCGTATTACAGCCGCAAATCCAAGGCAAAGAGCTCGTCGTCCAAGGGCAACACTGTGCCCAGCCCTCGCTCTCGCGCAAAGGTCGGCAAACTCGCCGCGCTCAAAGACATGCCCGCGGAGATCTTCTATATGGTGCGTCGCAAAGCGTCCCCGCCGCTCGTCGGTACTTCACGTTCTTTGGAGGCTCATCCCGCCGCTTGCAGATCGTCGGATGGCTCCTCCCGGTGGATCTCATCCACCTGTCGCGTACTTCCAAGTTCTTCCGATCGATGCTGATGTCGAGGAAGAACGAGTGTCTGTGGAAGGAGGCGCGGAGGAACGTGCCGGGGCTGCCGGACTGCCCGCCGATCCTCTCAGAGCCGCGGTATGCGGCGTTCTTGTTCGACCAGTACTGCTTCGTGAGTCTGTCCGCCATGTATTCACAACTATCATCGACTCATCCATGCATGATGCGGAAACAGGCTTGTGGAATCGAACGCTCGACGAACGTCGACTATAACCTCGCGCTGCGGTTCTGCGCTCCGTGCTATCATGCAAAGTGAGTCGCGTGCAGGGTGCATCGTTTATTCAGGGATCACAGCTGACATTCTTCGCATGCGAACAGCATGGTAACGGGAAACACGCTCGACTTTCTTGAGCTCGCGAGAGTAAATACTGAGGGTCGCTGCTGGTTCGCGTACGTTGCCGGGTCATCCGACTCTATCCGTGAGTTCTCCGCCATAGCATTCCTTACCTCTCTGGCTATGAATGCTGACTCCCAATGACCTACACCTACATAGGACGCATTTCTGCCCTCCGAGGTGATCCGGATCAAAACCGCGAGTACCACGATTACTATGTCGTCGAGACGAACGCTGTGCGGGACGAGATTATCAGGCTCATGGGCTTGGGCGATTCCGACACCTTGCGAACGTTCCTCAATGAGCGGCGCGAGTATGTCCGACAGATGCAAACGGTCAGTAGCCCACCAAGTTCGATGTGATGTCTTGTGCGGAGCTGACTTCGTGTATGTTTTACATAGCATGGGCAAGCCGTCGCGGAGTGGCGGCATCAGACCCTCTGCGACAAGCACGAGGAGGCGAAGAATGCGAAGTCGGACCGTAGTCGAGCGTACGTCTCTATGTCCTGTTCTCGCATGCAATGTGCTGATGCAGGTAGCGCTTGCAGTATGAAGGACAAGCTCTTCGAGCTGGGCTACAGCGAAGACGACTTCCCTGTTAACAACGCCGCATGGGACAATATCCTCAACCAACCAACGAAGCTGAACGACCGAAGTGCGTTATCTATCTCCGTCGGTTGCTGGATTGTTGTTGGATTCTGACTCCACTCATGATATCAGTCTGGAAGACTGCACGCCCGAAGCTGGAAGCCCTCATTGAGCAGAGACAACAAGCCCGTCTCCAAGCGGCGTTCGAAGCACGTCTCAAGGAACGTCAAGCCGAGTTCGCTCCGTACTACGAGGACTTCGTCAAGACTGTCCCCGAGGCCGAGCGTTCCTTCATGCCCAACCTCCACGACGCAAGTGCGCTTCCCTGTATCGTCGCCATCTTGTCCGAAAGCAACGCCGAAACGCCCATCACGCTGGGTCGCCTCGTTCCCATCCAGGCCAGCCTGCGCGACGAGGCACTGCAGTACATAGCGGACGCGAAACGGGACCTAGTGAAGATGCAGCACGACGAACGGCAGAGGTTCGTATCCACGAAGGAGTCTCTGCCCGCATACGCCGCGGCACAGGTCGACGCCGAGCTCGCAAAGGCCTCCTCGCTGTTCATCTGCCACCACTGCCCGCTGGAAGCGTCGCTCTCCGCGCAAGACATATGCACGCACTGGCGGATGGAGCATCCGCACCTGAAGTGGAACGACAATTGGCCCCCGAACGAGCACTCGGACCGGCGCAGGCGGCCGTCCGACCGGCCGAAGAAGCTTCCGTGGGTTTCGGCGAGGTGGCAGGGCGAGAAGGCGGCCAAGGAGGCCCTGAAGGCTTTGGATGTGGAGGAGGACACGTCCCATGCTGAGCTGGATGAGCTCGTGAGGAGCGGGCAGCTGGTCTGTGCGTGCGGAGACCCGAGGCTGCCTCCGGCGCACGAGTCGAGTTGGGGTATACTTGTGAGTCTTCATCGCCTTCGTCAGGCTCTCTGCGCCTCACATTTGCATGGACTGATTTGTCGGGTTATAGCTCAGCCACGTCCTGGCGGAGCAACGTTGGTACGAGGCCCGGGTCCAAGTGCTATCTCCGTGAGTTGCATGCCTCGTATCGGATCGCATCGTGTCATGCTGACGTCTGTATCTGCAGGAACTATGGAAGCCATCCTGGGGATGCAATACGCGACAACCACAGGCCGCTCGAGGCATGTCTGATGCTCCTCTATCCTGGGGAAGAGCTGGTGTATCCGGAGTACAAGATACCCCAGGAGGAGGCCGACGAGATTGCAGCGCTCATGGCTGCCGAGCAGCATCCGCCTACGTGCAAGAGATGCTATGACCTCACGAAGCGTACCTGGCGCTTCAAGTCGATGTGGATGCCGCGGGACGTAGATGTCCTCGCGCACCATATGAAGACGAAGTAAGTCGTACTTGAATGCCTAGACTGAAATGTGTCGAATCGCTCACGGGTTGCGGGTACAGGCATGGGAAGCAGTTGACCAAGGATCTGCTCGTCTTCGAGTACTTTTTAGGCCATTGATGAGCCTCTAGTGAGCCTCTAGTATCTACTTGTACATAGTTCCTAGCTGAATATGCACATCTCGTTGATGAGCACTGCGCGGCGCGAGCCATGTGGCGCAGGTTCAAAGGCGTTCAGCTCGAGACCGGCCCTCACAGCATCCTCCCGAGCTCGGCGCGGAACCGCATGCTCCCTCTCCCCGGAGTCACGCTGCATAATCTGGACAGTAACTTATATTTATGTAGGATAAAACAGTAAGCAGATAGCTGGGATGAAAAGCGTGGCGGATACCACGGAGCGAGAATGAAAGAGTGCGAGAATGAATGCGTACGAGGTAAATCGACAATCCACTACCAATGGGCCCAACGTCGAACACAACCTACGCAGCCACGGCAGTAACAGCAAGGCCAACAGGCATCGGCATCTGCTCATCCACCAGCAGCACCTCAACGTTCTCGCGGCGAAGGTTCGGGTTCTGGGGTTGCTTGGGGAGCATGGGGACGAGGCGCGTCTTCTGGTACTCGCGGCCCTTGCTGCCAAAGTACCGCCCGGACTCGAAAGCCCAGCAGTAGTTAGATCGCGGCCAGGTGCCAAGCTGGTCGATGTACACCGCGACCTGCTTGTCGACTGCCGGGCCCCAGGACGGCACGCGCTCCAGCGCATCGAGGAAGCGCATCTCGACTTCTTTGTGGTGGTTCGCGACCCAGTTTATGGCGCTGTCGAGGCTCATGTTGAACTGGTGCATGGCAATCGTGAGGATGTTGTGCCGGTCGTCGCCCGTTGCTTGTTCCTTGTTGTACGATGCAATGTCCTGTTGAATAGGGAATGACCTGTCAGCACTGGCGTCTACCGCAGGACACGGAGAGAAGACAACCAGAGTCTGAGAGAAACATGGACGCACGTTGTCAAGGAGTACTAGATCGGCGCACAGAAACTCTAGTTCTTTGATAATGGGGTGGTAAAATGCCTCGTCCGGAATTGAGAGATGCAGCTCAGCAGGGAGGTGCGCCGGGCGTGTCCCGATGTTCTCACGGCGTGTCTCGAGGTAGCTGTCGATAGTACGGATGGTATCGTTATCCCGATCCTCCGCCTGGACGACGACCGAGTTCACGTAGTCCGTGAACGCCTCGACGAAGTGCTTCGCTGGCTCCAAGGTTGCAATCGCCCGTCCGCGCGCCCAGAACCTGAGCCAGAAGAGACGGTGTGAGGCGCGAAATTATCAGAGGATATATATACAATACTCACTGCCTGGTGATCTCGCCGAGTATGATTTCGCCTTCTGGACGGGGCTTGTCGGGGTTGCGTAACGCGTCGATAACGACCTCAATCATCTCCCGGACGACGGGAGCAGGCTCGACATCGGTGTACTCATCGATGATGAAGACGAGGTTCATGAGATCAACGCCAATGCGAAGCGCCTCTGCAGGATGAAGTGCTCCTTAGCCCACCACTACAAGGACTATAGCAAATACGACTAACCTCGTGAGACGTCCGGGTATGAGAGGGACGCGAGGCGGCCGAAGTCGCACTTGTCGTACGCATACTGTGACTGAGGCGTGAATGCCTTGAAGGTCTTGAACCATGCGTTGGACTCGGCGGTGACCTCTTCGTAGTACGGGTTGATCTTGCGTGGCCATGGCCAGTCGGCCATGGTCTCCGGCAAGTAGAGGTACTTCTGTTCGTGACCGTCCTCGGTGCCGACGGTAACAGATTTCTTCGGCTCGAACAGAGAGGGGAGTGTGTTGGAAGGAGCCATAGGGTCAGAGTATGCGAGTGGTGTATGACGGGCAAAGAGCTAGATGAGACTGAGAAACCGTCAGTTAGGAGTCGAGGTTTCTATGTGGGCTGCGTACCCAGAACGACCCACGTATTTATATATGCACCGTCTTAGGCTGGTAGTAGCTCGTTCGCCGTTTGTGCAGAACGTCCTAGTGCAATGCTCGGTCATTAGCTCGATTGATACGCTCAGCCGGCGGACAGACCATAGGACGCATGGGAGCGGTCGCTCGTGCGCGAGCAGCAGGCCAGTAGTACAAGGAGGGACGCGACATCGGCTGGGCCTGGATGGTCGCGGTCGACCTCTTCACGCGCCGGTTGGAGGAGATGGGAGTGAAGAACTCGTGCGGCACTGTGCAGCGACAATCAAGGTGTGCTCAACGCGAACCTCCCGTCAGCGTCTGGACGGGGTACAGAACGAGTGTTGGACAGACGCTATCATCAGGGGCGTCAACGAGATGTTGACGTTGGCGAGTGAAGGAGAGGACTAAGTACATCGAAGAGCGCACGGCATGGCACTTCGGGGTGGGGCTATTGCAGTGCCATCATGTTTGTAACCCAAGCGTCGGTTGCATCCGCGCATCAAGCTAACGAGGAATTCAATGTAGATATAGAGGAAGAGGCACAGATCATGACTTACTGGTATGCATCGAAATCGTTCTGATGACAATAATCGGCTTGCAACCTTGGTGGGGTGTCCGCAGTCCAACGGTGGTTGCTTCGAAGTTGGCGACCAGTCGGACTTGCCACCCCACGCTTGAGCCAGATTCTGTCCGGGAACATCAATGTCGCAGTCGTTTGCGACACCAGAGGTTGGCCAGAGCAAAATCCTCATTTCCAGCACGGCCGGTGAACGAACGCGTCGGTGACGGAACTACTTCCTTGACGGATCTGCCGTGCGATTTGCCTTCGGGAGGATCCCCAAACTCTCCCCTGTCAACTCAACGTCAGCTCAACTCAACGGTGAACTTCATTCCCATACTAATATATATATACGCGCAAACCTTCTCGTACTAACCCAAAAACAGCCATCATCGTATGAAGCTTACCGATGGCCTGAGGTCGCACCGCTGCTGGGCTTCGCATTCGGCAACCTGTTCGTCGGCCGCGATTGACTTCCAGTGAAGCCCATGTGCGTGCATACGGCGTAGAGGTATAAAGACTCAGGGGGGGTATCTCCTGGCCGAAGAGGCAGAGCATAAAGGGGTACAGGCCTTCGCTGGCATCCACGGCGGCCTTGGTACGGAAGCCGTGGACGTTCGAGACATACTCATCAATCATATCAAGGCCGAGCGGGATAAATCACGGCAGGAGCATACGTGCATGGGTGCGGGTGAGGGGACGAGAAGTCCGTCTGCACACCATGTCAAGGGAACGGAATGAACGAACTGAGAGCATTGGATAGAGATCCGGTACCGCACCAAAGGAGCCATTGTCATGCTATCAGCCGTCGCTGTGTAGCTTGCGACGGATCTCCAGCTTGTGTCACTGTGTCTTCCCGTTGCGCAACAGATCGTACTCACTCTTGTTATGCTCGTCGGTCCAGTCGTTTGATTGGCACTGCGTATACTCGCAGGTGAGTGATCAGCAACACCTTACAACGCAGCCAAGGGCACATCATTGAGGTTTATTCGATGCGTGGCCTGGAGGAGGGCTTCCTGCCAGGTCCGGATGAGTCGTCCTCCAGGCTCTTCAGTTTGAAAGCCGAGCGAGTGAATTCAATGGCCACAGGCTAGCCCACAGCACGTAAAAAAAGTAAGTGTAGATAGGCCACGTGGAAGAGTCAGATAGACTGGCAAGCTTGCTCCAGACTGAGAAACAGAGGAAAAGACGACGAGATTGAGTATCATTGTTGGCAGGAAAAGCCTGCGCGGCGTGTCACGATTCACGTGATTGAAACGCGTCATGTCACGAAAGTCCGACCTCCTTGAGCACGTCTCGGGATGGGCTCTTCAAAGGCGCACTCCCGAGGCAAATTCAGGATAAAAAGGTTCATGGCCGTTCTCGGACTCGGAGGAACTAGATCTAAACTCTAATTTGGAGGTCCTCTACAGCGTACAGTCGACGACGAAAGCGAAGTCAACATCCCAACCTCTGCCTGCTCTGCATTTTCCTACTCCTAACGAACGACCAAACCAATGCCTCCAAGGTGTTTGCGCCCTACGCAACAAACGACGTCTGCCTTATGAGGTTCACAGACGTCGGCAGGCGCGGCGTGATCTTGCACTTGAACGGCTTCGGATGGCTGCGTGTGTAGATACAGTCAGTACCCGCGACACGTCAGAAATAGAACTCGACGCACCGCACAGCGTGCTCATCAAAGTCAGTGGGAATGGGGATGGGCACCCCGTTCTCGTCGACCGCGGGCGTGATCTTGTAGACGTGGAACAAGCTCGCGACCATCGCCCAGACCGTGTTCTCCGCGAGGTCTTTGCCCGGGCATACCCTGCGTGCGGAGCGTCAACCGGGTGAAACGGCGAGCGAGACGTGCGGCAGCGGGCGTAACCTACCTTCGTCCGAAGCCGAATGCGGGCCCGCGAGGGTCGGGTTGGGGAGTGCGACCTTCGCCCTTGAGGAAGCGGTCCGGGTTGAACTTCTCGGGCTCGGGATACACGCTGGGATTGTTCAGCATCGCCCTGTGTGTGGTGGTGAGTAGAGGGATCTGAGTAACTGGACGATTAAATGCATACCAGGTGTTGGCCATGACCATCGTGCCTTTCGGCATGTAATACCCATTATACTCGTCGTCCTCCATGAGCCGGTGCGGGACACCGACGGGGGTCGTCGACGCATATCTGATAGCGAGGACGGGGGAAACGTCAGATTGGGAATTGAGGCAAGGATGTGATAGATCGTCACGAACCGGATGGCTTCGGTCATCACACAGTGGAGGTAGGGCAGCTTCTCGCGGTCACCAAAGTTCGGCAGGCGATCTTTTCCAACGACCATGTCGAGTTCGGCTTGGACGCGTGCCTGGACAATCGGATCGCGGACGATGCATACCATCGCGGTCATCATCGTCGAAACGGTCTGCATAGGAATTCGATCAGTTTCCCTTGTCATTTGTCACTGATGATGTTCGTGCGCTTGGTCTACGAACCGTGTCGAAGCCACCTGACGATTACTGTGTGAGATGACGCAGATAAAACGCGGCGGAAGAGGTCATACCAGAATACGTGATACCGGCTGTGCTGCGCACGCCCTCTTCGTCATCTGTCTCTTCGAGCATGGTAGCGGTGTAGCAAGGTACAGCAGTGCCTGCAGCCTGCAGCAAGCAAGATCATGAGTTTCTCCAGGTACGACCAAATACTGCGGTGCAGCGCGACTGACCATCTGCTTCTTCACCTGCTCAAATGGCGTGTGCAAGAAGGCATGCAGATCTTCGCGGGTGCCGGGTGGAAGACGCTTGAAGCCTGCGCCAGGCACCCAGTCGGGGATGAAGCGCACTAGGAAATCAACGCATGAAGTCAGCCCTCTCGTCGTAACTTGCAGCTCATCCTTTATACAGACTTACACCACGGGATGAGATCGACGATATGCGCGCCGACCGCGCCGACGGCCTCGATAGTCTTCACGCCGCGCTCCGCGAGGTTCACAAAGTAGTCGTTCTGGTCCTTGACCTCGTGCCCGTATGTCATCATCATGGTGATGCCGGCGGCCATGCGCTTGATGTGCGTCTTGTAGTTGACGGGGTCGTCGAGGAGGTCGTTGAGCATCTTGTGGACCTCCTTGAGCTGGACTGGGTAGTAGTTCGGCAGGCGCGGTTTCTTGAGGTACTCTTGGAGGTACTTGCGGTGCCGCTTGAACTTGTCGCCGTACGGAACAATGGGGAGCGCCCAGTTCCAGCCGATCCTGTATATTACGAGCGCGAAGGTGAGCATCATAGCTCCCGCAGCAGCGGAGAGAAGACGGGTACTGACACGTCGCCTGCCATCGGAACATATGGTCTGCACGAGTAAATCGCGCTACGCTTCTCGAGGAGGTCGTGAGCCACGGCGAAAGAGTTGATGACCACGACGGGTTTCCCGAAAGTATGGAAGTAAATCAGATCGCCTGACGATGAGAACAATGAGCGACAGAAGTAACAGAGGAAGTAACAAGAAAATCTGCGCATACCATACTTCTTGCCCCAATCCTGGAACGTCCTCCATGCGACGTCCTGGGGAACGTCGTAGATGGCGCCGAGGAAGGGCAGCCCCTTTGGACCAGGGGGCAGCGGCAAGTTCTTCGGATTGGACGCGCGAGCGCGTAGGTAGTAGATTGCAAAGACAGCAGCAGCGATGGCGATCACGTAGACTCCGGTCATGGTGGTGATACGGGGAGCGGCGACTCGGATGAGCAATGTTCATCGTTTATAACCCTGCTAGTACGAACACAAACAGAGTATCAGCGGCAACGTAGGCATGCAAAGCACAGAATAGAACGTACAGTAAACTAAGCGGTAGCTGTTTTGTGACATCCTGTGAAGGAATGTCCGTGAGCAGCGGGCCTGATAGAACTGTCAGCACCCGGCCTGGCCCATGCGCGTCCCTGCGCCGCAACACACGACGCGAGCTTACTGTGGATGGAAACGGAAAATCGTACCACGTCTGTGGAGAAGAGGCTCGCAGTTTCTGAGAACTCCAGAGGCTATGTACATCGGACATCCGGTTGTGATACATCTGTCTTGATGACGGCGGTGAGAAGACCAAGATATTTTCCTGCAGGCGGCAGCTTGAAATTAGGGTAGGTGCCTGTGTCCGAGGGACGGACAACCACAGCCTTTCCCATATGAAGGAGCGGAAATCAAAGTTCGGTGCTGCTCCCAACGACATCCAGGCAGCGGCGATAGTGAGAGTGTCCTGGAGAGATCGTCGTGGTAGCAGTTTGAGTGTGCAGGCGCCGGTCGGTCCGACGCCGGCGGGCCAAGGATATGGGCGCCCGGGTTCTCGCGGATCGTTATCTGACCCAGAGTGATGGTTATAATGATGCCGGAGGACAGATCTGACCTGATCTGTCGCAATCAATCCTCCGACTAGCCTCGGAGCGACGACCGTTCACGTTCTTGTTCAGTTCTCCTCCGGCTGGACAACATTGTCCCTCGTCACCCTTCTGTTCGCACACCGCACTGTCTGATACCCCTGATCCGTTCTACTACCAGTGCGCCGCTCCAGCCCTGTCGTTTGGTCAATTGGCAAGCTCCACTTCACGGCATGCGCAGCCCCGGACGCGTATTACGTCTACCCGCGAAAAATAGTGTGTGATTCGCTGCGCCTATAATAACCACACCTACGTTGGCGGTCGTCCAAACTTACCCTCTGAAAGAAGTGTTTCAACGGCCTGAGCGGTCTATTGACCGCTCTCTCATGTGGTATAGATCAGCTTCGAGTCAGCCTGTCCTATAAACTCACGTCAAGAACATGTCTTCGGGCCTGCTTGGGACCCCGGAGCGCTGCCGGTTCGCGGAACTGTCAACGTGACAGCAGGGCTGCTAAAGTCTAGACGGCCGTATACTGTACGTACAACGGAACTCGGACTCTAGACCTCCTTCAGTCGAAGTCGCTAAGCTGTATGGCGTCTTGTTGAGTCGTTGCGTTGGGCTCTCACGAATATATTCCGCTATTAACCCGGCATTATGTCGGAAGTTTCAGAACCTCTGAGACAAAACCATACATAGGCATCCTTGGCGAAGACTCGGCGTGCGAGCGCGCAGTATGTTACGGCATGGGCGTTGCGGGGTTGGCGAATGCGATGCAACCAATCAGGCGCACTGGCAGCGGTTACTGTGCTCCTGGCGCTCTAGCCTCTCGCCAAAATGATAGAGGTCGGTGACAGGGTGGGAAACAATAGCGAGCTTGGTATTCGAACGCAGACCCTAGACGGCGACTGCGATGGTCGTGTTTGCACTTCTCACATATGTATATTTAGACCAGCGATGATGCAGATGGACGGGAACATGGAGGTGATAATTGTGGACGGTAACGAATTTCTAATACATATCAGGAAACAGACTTATAGAAAGGAAGACTCTATCTAGGGGGTACGAGTACAGAAGAAGGGTACGAGGCGAGGGCGGCTACCAGCCACAGCGCTCCGTCTATACAGTCACGGCGACCGCGGGAGAAACAGGCATCTCCAGCTCAATCTTGTCCACCAGCGGCACCTCGACGTTCTCTCGGCGAAGATTCGGGTTCTGGGGCCGCTTGGGGAGCATGGGCACGAGGCGCGTCTTCTGGTACTCGCGGCCCCTGCTGCCAAAGTACCTCCCGGACTCGAAGTTCCAGCAGTCGTTGCAGCGCGGCCAGTTGGCAAGGTGCTCGATGTACACCGCGACCTGCTTGTCGACCTCCGGGCCCCAGGACGGCACGCGCTTGAGGGCGTCCAGGAAGCGCATCTCGACTTCTTTGTGGTAGTTCGCGACCCAGTCCATGGCGCTATCGAAGTCCGTGTTGAACTGGTGCATGGCGATCGTGAGGATGTTGTGCCGGTCGTCGCCCGTCGCCTGTTCCTTGTTGTACGAAGCGATGTCCTGTAGAGCAGCCAATTGAGTATCGGCGGCCAACGGATGATGTAGATGCAGAGAAGACGCTGTAGACTGAAAAAAAAGCGAACGCACGTTGTCGAGAATAATCAGATCCGCACAGAGGTACTCCAGTTCCTTGATGACAGGGTGGTAGAACGCCTCATCGGGGATAGAGAGATGCAGCTCGCCAGGGACGTAGGAAGGGCGGGCTCCGATGTTCTGGCGGCGCGTCTCGAGGTAGCTGTCGATAGTACGAATGGTGTCGTTATCCCGGTCCTCCGCCTGGACGATAACGGAGTTCAGGTAGTCCGTAAACGCCTCAACGAAGTGCTTCGCTGCCTCCGGAGTAGCGGTAGTCCGTCCACGCGCCCAGAACCTGATCATGACAAACGGTAGTGAGGCACAATTTTCGTCAAGTCCAGGAGAGATGGGATACCCACTGTCTGGTGACCTCGCCGAGCATGATCTCGCCCTCTGGACGGGGCTTGTCGGGGTTGTGAAGCGCGTCGATAACGATCCCAATCATCTCCCGGACGACAGGAGCAGGCTCGACATCAGTGTACTCGTCAACAACGAAGAACACGTTCATAAGATCAACTCCGGTACGGAGCGCCTCTGCAGGACGAATCGTTGTTCAGCGCACAGATACAAGAACGATAGCAAAGATGACTAACCTCTTGAGACGTCCGGGTATGCGAGGGACGCGAGGCGGCCGAAGTCGCACTTGTCATACGCGTACTGCGACTCCGGCGTGAAAGGCTTGAAAGTCTTGAACCACGCGTTGGACTCGGCCGTGACCTCCTCGTAGTACGGGTTGATCTTGCGTGGCCACGGCCAGTCGGCCATGGTCTCCGGCAAGTAGAGGTACTTCTGTTCGCGGCCGTCCTCGGTGCGGACGACGATGGATCTCTTCGGCTCGAACAGAGAGGCGAAAGTGTTGGAAGCGGCCATGGGGGACAGAGTATGCGAGGTGGTGTGTGATGGGCAAAGAGCTAGACGAAACCGAGAACGGTCAGTTGGGAGTCGAGGCTTCGATGTGGGCTGCGTACAACAGAACGAACCACGCGCTTGATATATGTATGAGCGGTCTCAGACTGGCTAGGGTTTGTTCACCGTTTATGCAGAATGTCTTCGCTCGACACCTGTTCAAAATCTAGCTTGATACGCTCGGGCCCCTAGCCCGAAGGGTCGGGTTGTGCAAACCAAACGGATACGGCCGTCGCCTGTGTTTGCGTGTTCAGGCCCAGCGCACCAAGCGTACGGAATGTACTCACATGGGGCCGCCTGGTTATTGTCGCAGCATACCGCCCGTTTTCCGCGACGTACGGTCACCCTAAACAGTCACGCACAAACACTGACCAATGTGCTTCCTGGTGCCGCCGGTGAAGTAGCTCATAAGCTTGGCTACTGCTGCTCCGGTACCATTCGGAACAAAAGTTGACAGCGACCAAGACCGGCACGTCCCTTCGTTTCTTGATCGAACTGTCACATTGGCTGTACACCTGGCGTTAGGGTCGCCGCAGAAGCAGAGGCTAGACACATACCGCTGAGTTCCTGGAGAAGCCGTCCATCAACATGCGTCGCTTAGCCTAGCGAGCGTTCCAGGTGCTAACCCTAAATATCTAGATAGCCGTGGAGTCGGTGATACACGTTTGTGCAGATGCTGTGGAGGCATACATAGACTTGGAAATGAAGAGTCTTCACCGATGACCTCAAAGCGAGCTTCGGACACGGAGAGTATGCATATCGGGCAGGAGTACCCCATTCTCACACTGATGTGTTGATACTTGATTGAATGGTTCGGCGAGGCGATGTGCTATCTGAACAACGCAGTTCGTTAACCCCGCACGTATGCACGATGCTAACCTGGTCCGATCAATATAGTACGTACTGATTGAGCTACACTGACAAGGTCGGGCCCGGCTACACGAAGGTCAGCGCCAAACCCAAAGTTGGGCACCCGATCTGCTAGAGGATGTTGGACATGACAACAGGGGTATGAGATGGCGGGAAGCAAGGTTGACGTGGCGGTCGCGCTGACAAGCGCTGCTATGTGAATGGCGTCTCAACTGCTATTCTTGGGCATCGGAAAAACTGTCTCCCGGTGTGTCTTGGCGCTTGTCCTCGAGCCGACAAACGTGAACCTTCCGGAAGTCACAATCCACCGAATCAGACGCTGCTCGAACCTCATCCAGGTATACAGTTTGCCCCTCCTCCGTAGTCCGCCTTCAACGGAGCGGAACGCACCCAAGTACTGGCAGCCACGTTGTCGTCGGTCGCTCTAACCACGCCTGTCGTCTTGCGGTGATTGATGGGTGTTCAAGCTTTACTTGGCTTCCTATCTCTGACTCACTCATGCCGTACAACTTCTCACGTCGTCTAGAAAAATCCATGCTAACATCTTTCTGTACGAGCGGCTTTCACAGCATGCACCCGCAGTTGAAACCATTGCCGCTTCAGCCGCTTCTGATCGGGAGTGTTTGTCAATTGCCCCTATCTATGGCGGCAGCAGCCTTACCGAGGTACGGGACATGTCGTTTGCATTGCTTCTCACACGTTGGATGTTGGTCATGGCTCGTTATCTGCGCAGATGCTAGCTAGATGTCTCTCCTCCGCCGGTCTCGGATGCCCAAGGATGTTCGACTGTCGCAGATGGATCTGATGAACCCTCTCCCCGGCAGGGCTTCGGAATCGTGCCATATGTGCTGGTACGCACTTGTCAGTCTTGGGGCGAAGTAATCGATACCGTGCTACGGAGAGAGTTTGCTCTCGCGGGGACACTTAGGAGCGGCGGCGCTCAACCCGGCATTTAACGCTGACTTCACTGGAGCAGTCAATCCCGTCCGCAAGTGATTCTTCATTTCCAGCAAGAGCATCCTTACGCACCTTTACTTTCGTCATGAGTCTCAAACTCACAGATATCACCAGAGAAAGACTCACGAGAATTCCACTCTCGGGTTCTCATCTCTACTGGGCACTCGCCGGGATCCTCTTCGTATGGACCGTCAAGAAGATCATTGCCGTATCGGTACGGAACCGCAGGATGCCTCCTGGTCCTCCAGGTGTCCCAATCCTCGGGAACATCTTTGACGTGCCCAAGAACATGCCTTGGTTCAAGTTCACAGAGTGGAAGCAGCAGTACGGTGAGTCTCCACATCGGATACAACCCTCACCGTCCCCTTCTAATAGAGTCTTCTAGGTCCCATTTTCTCTCTCAACATGGCTGGCCAACCCGTCGTGGTCGTCAATAGTCACAAGGTCACCGCGGACCTCTTCGGTAAGTACACAAATCCCACGTAACATGCTGCGAAGAAGAGAAGCTCACCATTCACTCTACAGATCGACGCTCGAATATCTACAGTGACCGCCCGCGATTCGTCATGGCAAGCGAGATCCTCACGGGAGGCATCTTCATGGTCTTCTCTGGGTACACTGAAGTGTGGGTCCTACTATGGTACCCAGAAATCGTTGTGCCACCTTATCGCTGACCGGGATCTTCTCTGTGGTTCATGGCAGTTGGCGCAAGATGCGCCGTGCGGGCCACGAAGGCTTCAATCTCCGCGCGTCAGAACAGCACCAACCGATGCAGGCTCGAGAAGCTGGTCTGACCGTCCTCGACATCATTCAGCATCCTGACGCATGGGATGATCGCTTGAAGCAGTGCGTAGACGCGTCTTCGTTCCCTCGAACTTCGTTGCTGACCTGATCACGATAACTCTTGTCTTGTTCGCACACAGAGCCACAGCGTCCAGCATTCTGACAGCAGTATATGGCTGGCCGCGTATCAGCGCGAAGGACAAGCCTGTCATCCAGCGCATCCACGCACACACGGCGCGCATCGCGAGCGCAGTCGTCCCCGGCCGCTTCCTCGTCGACATCATCCCGGCGATGAAGTACCTCCCGACGCGGATTGCGAAGTGGAAGCGCGAAGGCCTCGACTGGCACGAGCGCGAGACAGAGATGTTCGAGCAATTCAACCAGGGCGTCAGCGATCGAGTGGTACGTGGGTCCGGCCAGCGTCTGTCTATGCTTTGATATGTTGAAATATATATCGCGTCTCCGACGGGCACTAGGCTAAAGGCGAATCGCCGACGTGCTTCGTTGCGTCCCTCATAGAGACCGAGCAACGTCATGGCCTCACGAAGAAGGAAGCTGCATGGCTCGCGGGAATCATGTTGTGAGTCCCCACAGACGCCTGTCGTGTGTCTGTCTGGCAACCGTGACATATACCTGACTGACATTCGGCGACTGACAGCTCTGCAGGCGCAGAAACGGTGCGTTTACATCCCTTCAATCCTCGTCCCACATCCCACGCCCCGCATTTCCCGATTACTAACTCCGACCTCGGGAGTCGGGCGATGTCCTTGTGGGACCGGTCCCGATGCACACAGCACACAGTGCACACCCACTGGTTCCGAGATCAGGGCTCGAGCTCGCATCCCTGATCCTGTGCCCGGGGACCTCTGTGGGTCCATATGTACGACGGATGACGGCGCTGACGATGGCGCGATACGATCTAGACGTCGGCCTCGATGATGAACTTCGTCCTCGCCATGCTCCTCTTCCCCGATGCGATGCGCAAGGCCCAGGCCGAACTGGACGCCGTCGTCGGGCGCGACCGCCTGCCCTCTTTCGAGGACCGCAAGGACCTGCCGTACATCCGCGCGCTGGTGAAGGAAGTCCTTCGGTGGCGCCCAGTCGGTCCTCTGGCCGTCCCACGGCGGGTCACCGAGGTGCGTATCCGCGCCCGCGCTGCGAGCCGTCATCTGACTGACTTCCGCTGACTACTTGGTTACCTAGGACGACTGGTACGAAGGGTACTTGATACCGAAGGGAACCATGGTCATTCCAAACGTCTGGTATGCGCAGAACCCCTGCTCCTGTTGAGATTACTTACTCAAGCCTGGACGCTTCTCACTTCGCAGGGGCATGAACCACGACCCCGAGATATTTCCTGACCCCGAAGCCTTCCGCCCGGAGCGCTTCCTCGACGACGAGACGGGCACCATGGACGTCGCGCCCCCAGACACGCACGGCATGGGCCATGTCACGTTCGGCTTTGGCAGAAGGTTAGCAGGCGGGAGTCCGCATCCCGAGACTTGCTCACCATACTTGTACTCCTGCAGAATCTGTGTCGGGCTCAACTTTGCAAACCAAGCGCTCTTCATCAACTTCGCTGCCATCCTTTGGGCGATGGACATCTCCAAGGCTGTCGATGCGACCGGCCGCGAGATCACGCCCGACCCGAACGACCTCGTTGATGCCGGAGTCGTTGTGTGCGTACACTCTCCTCGTTGCATGATTTCGGATTACTCATGCACAGATCGTGTAGCGGTCCTGCGCCGTTCCCGTGCAAGATGACGCCGCGGTTCTCCGAGGTTGAGAGGGTGCTTGAGCGCGAGCTTGGGCATGCGGCTTGATTAATGGATGCTCTGAATATCAGGCTTAGGAACGCACGGCTTTTTAAACTCTACGCAGAGAGAGCGTATGCACCCCAGAATAGATGACTTGAAAAATGCGACAACTTGGGATGTCAAACATACACTGCGAGCAAAACAATAGAATTGACTGAATATCTAGGTAGTCAGGATGCGTTATTACACGTTGGAGTAGCAGAGCGGCAGAAACCTTGATGTATGCAAACTCTAGCAGGATACAGTCGTCGTGGGTGTGATGCTCCCTCCAAATCCTGCCTCGCACGCGCGCTCATCCCCCCGCGTCTGCTGACTAAGCTGCTTCCTCAATTCTCGCTGCCCCGCGTCGCCCTCCTCTCCTCCTCCATCTCTCTCCCTGTCGTCCTCTCTGCTTGTCGTACACGCTCCGCATGCGCTACTCAAACGTCCTTGGACTTCGATATTCAATGTCTAACTTGGTATCGTCTATTGTCATTGCAGACAGTGTACTACTACATGATATCACAACAGCAGCGGCCAGTCCTACGTTTTCTCTGCACGTCGGCGGAACTTGCCTCCACCACAGTAGGAAGTCCAGTCAAGTGCGCGTCCGGGCGCAGTCAGTTACCCCCACGATGCTTGATGGACGCAGGCCAGGGTTGGGTGTCGATGTTGGCCTGCGCTGCGATGAGGAACGGCACCGTGCCATAATCGCCCTGTAGTTGGACATCCACAGTCAGCCCGATCCGTTTCCGACCAGAACACAGGAGCCGCAGCAGCCCACACTCACCGTAACGTCCCACGGGTAACCCTTGACGAACGGCTTCGCATCCTCGATCGCCTTGATGTGCGCGTCCGTGAGCTGGATGTTCAGCGCCTCGACGTTGTCCATGAGCTGCTCGATCTTGCGCCCGCCGACGACGGGGAAGACATACGGTGCCTTGTGCATGATGTACGCGATGGCGACCGCGGTGATGTTCTTCGCGCCGACCTCCTTTGCGATCTTCTCGAGCACCAGGCACACCGCGCGCTCCTCGGGCGTGCGCTCCCACTCTGGGCCCATGATCGTGCGCCCCTTCTCGCCCGTCTTGCGCCGCCGCTCCTCCTCCTCGTCCGTGCGGATTTTCCCGGACGCGAGGACAAAGAACGCGGTGATTGCGAGGCCTTCGTGCACACACATCGGCAGCACCTCACGCTCGATCTCACGATTGAGCACGGACCAGGGCGCTTGGTACACAACGAAGGGTGTCTTGCCGTGCTGGCGAGCGTACGCATTTGCCTTCACTACGAGCCAAGCGGGGACGTTCGAGACACCCTGAGAAACCTCGTTAGTGCTCAGATAGGAGGACGAGTTTGGAAGAACATACGAGGTAGAGGACCTTGCCCTCGACGACGAGGTTGTGGAGGCCGTCCATCATCTCCTCGGCATCGGTGGTGTTGTCCCAATAGTGTATGTACAGGATGTCGATGTACGAAGTGCGGAGGCGCTTGAGACTGGTCTCGACCGAGAGCCTGAGAGACTTGATGTTGTTGCCGCAGTAGTTGACCTTTTGGGCGATGGACTCGTCACCAAGGTGGCAGTTATTCGTGAACTGAGGAACGATCGATCAGCTTCCCTGTACACAACCCTCCTGCGGTAATCGGACGGACCTTGGTCGCAAGGATGAGCTGGTCGCGAACACCGCGAGCTTCTGCCCACTCACCGATGAACTCTTCCGAAGAGCCGCTCTGGCTGTAACGCGGGCGTTCAGTCTGGATGCTCAGATCGAGACCATTGGAAAATGGAAACTTACTACTGGTTCGCGGTATCAATGAAATTACCGCCTGCCTGGAAGTAGGTGTCGAGGAGCTTGAAGGAGGACTCCTTGTCCATGGAGCCCATCCCAATGCCGCTCCATTTATCGCCGATGCTCATGCCACCGAGTACGATGGGGGAAACATGTATAGCTGCGCGAGGAGCGAGCTTGCGGTAGTAGCCCAGAGCGGTGGGAGGTGCAGGGGCGGGAGTGAACATGGTGGTGATCGAGGGTGCGAGGGAATGAAAGAATCACTGCTGAGGCAAGGGGTTGTTGGCATGCCTGGGTATCAGCAACAAGGTTATATACGTACCGATGTGTGAAGAGGGAGAAGTCGCTGTCGCGAGGAGAGGCGAGCAGTGGTGCAGACTGCACACGGATTGGCCGTTCACAGTGGAGGTTGGCACCCTCAGAATGATAGACATCATCATGAGGCTGTTTGTGGAATTCCCGAGCGGAGAATGCGAAGTAAGGTTGACGCCAAGATAGAGCACGGACTCGAGTCTCGGACCCTGCATGAGCGGCAAGGTGTGGGTCTGGCGGGCAGTCGTGGGAGGTGCCGTGTCTCTCAATTGCAAACATACCCTCGAAGATGTGTAGTCGAAAGATGCTATTTAGGTCCGCGCTACCAACCTCTCGGGTTCCACGATTAATCCAGATTAAACCTGGATAAATCTCATCTCCGCCGATCTGTCCAGCTTAGTCAGCCGCTGCGCCCTTCGGCTCAGGCAAGTACCAAGCACTCGGACATCTTCACTACCAGGAGCCTGCGGCACTGATCGTGCCCGGAGTCGTGTCCGGAGTCGTGTCATTTCACCAACAGCATCTTTGACACTGTCTCACTGTGCCTTGCAGTACAGCTTGTGTTGGCTAGCTAACTCAAAATGCCCTCAGATAAAGACCCACACAGATGTGTGCGGAATTCCAGGACTCCGACCAAACTATGGATTCGCAAACTTCCTTCGTTATGCCTGCCGTCCCCCAAGTAATACCTTTACCTCATGTCTTCGCAGCGCTAGGCTCTCTGCTCCTTCTCTATGCCGTCAATGTCCTCGTTCGCGCCGCACTCACGCGCCGCAAGCTGCCTCCCGGTCCCCCAGGGCTTCCTGTCCTGGGCAACATCTGGGATGTCAAGGGCAAGGCTTGGCTCCAGTACTCAGCATGGGCTCGCCAATACGGCCCCATCTTCTCACTGAACATGGCCGGCACGCCCATCATCGTCCTCAACACACACAAGGTCGCTGCCAACCTCCTCGACCGCCGCTCGACAATCTACAGCGACCGGACGCAGTCCGTCATGGCCGGAGAAATACTCACCGGAGGGGTATTCCTCGTCTTTACCCCATACGGCGAACTCTGGCGGCGCATGCGCCGTGCGTCTCACGAGGAGTTCAGCTTCACCGCATGCAAGAAGTACCAACCCGTGCAGACGAGGGAGGCGTACGCCCTCGTTTCCGACCTTCTCGCCGATCCTCGTGACTGGAGGGAGCATCTTATGAGGTGCGTCTCTTACTCTCATGCCGTTAACATCCCTTTCTGAGCGCAGCACTATCGATCACTAGGTCTGCTGCGTCCTCGATCCTCTCTGCCCTCTATGGCTGGGACCGACTTAAGCCCGACGACCACCTCGTGCATCGAATCCACGAGCACACCGGTCGCATTGCTTCATCTGTCTTGCCCGGCCGCTTCATGGTCGAGTACCTGCCCTTCCTCAAGCACATTCCCTCATGGACAGGGCTCGTCCCATGGAAGGTCTGGGGTGAGACCTGGCACAAGCGCGACACAGCCATGTTCGAGGAGTTCGTGGACAGCACAACCGCAAACGCGCAGAAGGGCGACCCTAACGCGGCCAAGAGCTTCGTCGCAGGCCTCGTCGAGAACCAGGAGCGTCACGGGCTGTCGAAGAAGCATATGGCGTGGCTCGCCGGCAACATGTTCGGTGCCGGTGCGGAGACGGTACGCATCCCCGCTCTCACGTTCTCCTTTCTCTCTCTCTCTTGCATCGTGGCTGACTCCTCCATGGCAAGACCGCAGGGCAGCTCATTATTTTTGTCCTTGCGATGATCCTCCACCCCGAAGTGCAGGCTCGCGCACAAGCCGAGATTGACGCTGTCGTCGGCCGCGACCGTGCACCCACCTTCGCTGACCGGGACCGCCTGCCATACATCCGCGCCTGCGTCCGCGAGACACTGCGGTGGCGCACGGTCGGACCGTTGGGCGTTCCCCGTGCGACGAGCCAGGACGACTGGTACGAGGGCTACTACATCCCCAAGGGCGCTGTCGTCCTCGAGAACATCTGGTGCGTCCGAGTCCCGTCTTCCAGTTCACGTGTTGATCCTGACCGTCGGGTAGGGCGATGAACTCGGACCCGAACGTGTTCCCCGACTACAACAACTTCCGGCCTGAGCGGTTCCTCGACGAGAGCGGGCAGAACGAGATCGCCCCGCCGGACACGCACAACATGGGACATGTCACCTACGGCTTTGGCAGGAGGTAAGTTCTATCACCACCAACCTGTCCGGATGCGCTGCTCACCCACTCGAATTGCAGGATCTGCGCGGGGTACAACTTCGCGAACCAGTCGCTCTTCATCGATCTCGCGTGCCTCCTGTGGGCGTTCAACTTCCGCAAGGCCAAGGACGAACGTGGGCAGGAGATCACGCCTGACCCGGACGACATGCGCGACGGCGGCCTTGTTGTGTACGTCTCTTTCGTTCGTTGCCTGCTGGGTTCGAGGCTGATTGTTTGGTTTGTCTAGCACCCCGCCGACGTTCCCGTGCGAGATCACACCTCGTCACCCGGACGTTGCTAGCGTCATCGAGCGCGAGCGTATGCACATGGTCTAAAGTGTCTGGATTCTGAGATAGGCATTGCTCGGTCATTACCATACTTACTGCGCATAACATCGTGCGATATTTCCTGCGTTCGCGGTAGAAGCGGACGTCGTAGAAGTTTCTTTGGCTTTGTCATCTACTACATCATTCTACTACATATTAGACATAGTTCAACACATAAGCTAAGCCTGGCCGTGAAACTCGCATTGCGTGTCGTCCGATGGTCCGAGAACGTCTAATTGCTCCACAATTCCCCTTCCGAGCTGAGTCAGTTGCTTCCCCGAGGCTTGATGATTGGAGGCAACGGGAGGGTGTCAATGTTCGCCTGCGCCGCAATGAGGAACGGCACGGAACCATAGTCACCCTAGAACGCGTTGCGAGACGCCATCAGCCCAGCTCCACACACGCAGTCAGATGCACTCACCGTGACGTCCCACGGATATCCCTTCACAAACGGCCTCGCATCCTCGATCGCCTTGATATGGTCGTCCGTGAGACGCACGCTCAGGGCCTCGACGTTGCTCATGAGCTGCTCCACCTTGCGCCCGCCGACGATCGGGAACACGAACGGCGCCTTGTGCAAGAGGTACGCGATCGCAATGGCCGTGATGCTCTCCGCCCCGACCTCCTTTGCGATCTTCTCGAGCACCAGGCACACCGCGCGCTCTTCGGGCGTGCGTTCCCACTGCGGCCCCAGAATCGTCCGCCCTTTCTCACCCGTCTGCCGCCGTCGCTCCTCCTCCGCGTCCGTGCGGATGCGCCCGCTCCCAAGCACGCCCCATGCGGTGATTGCGAGGCCCTCGTGCACGCACATCGGGAGTATCTCCCGCTCGATCTCACGATTGAGCACGGACCAGGGCGCTTGGTACACGACGAAGGGCGTCTTGCCGTGCTGGCGGGCGTACGCGTTCGCCTTCATGACTAGCCAGGCTGGGTAGTTCGAGACACCCTGGTAGACATGGTCAGATAGCTGCTACTTAGAGTGGGGAAGGCGGACGCACGAGATAGAGGACCTTTCCCTCGACGACGAGATTGTGGAGGCCGTCCATCACCTCCTCGACGTCGGCGGCGTTGTCCCAGTAGTGCACATAGAGGATATCAATGTACGTCGTGCGGAACCGCTTGAGGCTATTCTCCACGGAGATTCTGAGAGACTTGAGGTTGTTCCCGCAGTAATTGATCTTCTGTGCGAGGGACTCATCGCCAAGGTGGGGGTTGTTCGTGTACTAGGGACCAATCATTGATAAGTGTTCAAAGTTCAGCCATCAAGAAGCACCCCGTCTCGGATTCGGGGACTGCACGAACCTTCGTCGCGAGGATAAGCTGGTCACGGATCCCGCGTGACTCTGCCCACTCCCCAATAAACTCTTCTGAAGAGCCACTCTGGCTGCACACAGACGATCAGTGGAGACTGGCGCGTGAGGTGATGAAGCACATACTATTGGTTCGCTGTATCAATGAAGTTTCCGCCTGCTTGGAAGTAGGCGTCGAGAAGCTTGAAGGAGGACTCCTTGTTCATGGAGCCCATGCCAATCTCGCCCCATTTATCGCCGATACTCATGCCGCCGAGTACGATGGGCGAGACATGTACAGCTGCGCGAGGAGCGAGCTTGCGGTAGTAGCCCAGAGCGGTGGGAGGCGCAGCGGCCGGTGCGAACATCTTGCTGGTGATGTCTGTGAGGAGATGATTGGGACAATGGAAGTTGGCGAACGACGAACGAGTTCACAAGGCTTTATACATACCCGCATGAAGAAGAAGCACTCAACGATAGCCATGGTGGTCTGAGATTGACGGAATCCCCGAACGGAGAATGCGGGGCTGTGCAAACCCTTCCAATTTGTCTTCGACTTCATTAGGGTTCGGGAGCGCCGTGAGAGGCCATCGAATTCGAAGCAGGAGGTATTAGCGCAGATACTCAGTAAACGAGGTGTGTCGCCGTGTGCCTATGTACTCTCCCTTTTAGACACATCAAGGGAGGAGTACCTCGATCTATCTTGTGTTCCCAGTTGTGACGATTCTTCATTTCGAGGCGGACGCGCGTGCAGAAACGGAGACGATGGATGCTGGCGTCCTCGCGAGGGTGGCATTCGCCGACCCGTATCGCCCATCAGATCTCTGTCGGCGAGACGCCGCCGGGCATGGGTGCACTATGGAATGTAAGTAGTAAGACAAACAAGGTCGGATGGAGCCCACGACTGTTTCTGATGGGTCTTTGTGTTGACGACATTGTGGGTGGCCGCTTACCCGCACGAATACCAAGGTGGTGAACACGGACCCAGAGCAGTGGCTCACAAACAGGCTGACGGAGTAAAGCCGACATGAGACCGACGGGCACAACAAGGAGCGACTACGCATGGCTTCGGCAGGGGGGCCACGTACGTTTCTCTGCCGAAGGACAGCTTACCTATGTATTCGAGTACTCACCCGTTTACGTTCAGGACCTCGACATCACGCTACTGGCCTGGCTGAGATTGTCAAGTGCGGATGCTTGCATATGACATGAACCACTGGCACTTACTCCTGATAACTCGGCCCGCCCTTCGCCTAGTGTGCGGACCCACAACAGCTCTCGTCTCCATCCTGGCCCTCGTCGTGATCGTCAAGCTCATCTTCTTCCTCTTCAGTACCCTTCCTTGTCTTCCTCTTCTTCCCCTTCCGCGCTCCTCCGACGCCACCCGCCTTCTTCCCCTTCGCATCCCGCAGCTTGCTCGCCTTCGCCACTGCGTCCGCAATCTCCGCCCGACAATCCTCCAGCTCCCTCTCCTTCAGTGCTACGCCGTCCTGCGACTTGCCGTCACGTTCATCATTTTCTTTGGAGATGGGGAGGCGACCAGAGAGGCGGTTGAGCACGGACACCTCCGTGCGCCACACGCCCATGCCCTCCGCCGCGAGCCTCTCGCGGGCTGCGGCACTCCCGCTGGAGGGCACGTCGTACGCGGGCGTCTCGAGGATGAGCGGGATGTCGCGTGTGCGCGGGTCCGAGAGGATGTGTGCGAACGTGCGCAGGCCAAGGTGTCCGCTGTAGCATTCATGACGTGAGTGTTCAGTATGTCTGGAGGAATAGGAAAGGACGAGCGGTGAGGACTTACAGTCCGATATTCTCATGTCGGTCTTTCTTGCTCGCGAGTTCAGCTTTGGAGTCGTTGATGTGCATGCCGCGGAGGTAGGACATGCCGACGTCCCTGTCGAACTCGGCCACTGGAGAGTATCGCATCAGTCAACGTGTCCGTGGAGAAGAGACAAACGGTCGCAGGCGTACTTGTGGCACTGCTCAGCTCGGGTGATCAGTATCAAGCTTCACCATGGAACGACATGGCAACTCACTTCCAACCGTCTCGCGTGGTGATATCATATCCCTTTACAAGAAGGTACATTGTAAGTTGCGTCGTTCGCGCTGTACAAGATGAGGAATAGCTCACCGCAGCGAACATATGGCCTGCGTAGTATGAACGGTGAGAATCACATAACCTCCATCTTCCGTTTAGATGGACACTCACAAGTATCTAGACAGACACCGACGCGGGTCTTATCCTCGACTTGTTCGATAATGTCCCCAAGTTCTGAGAAGCGAGATCCGATAACGTTGCCTGAGCCAGCCTGAGTAACAGTGAGGCCTTGAAGGGATTGCCCACATCACGATTGGGCATCCCACACGTACCATATTTTCTAGTACGATAACGACGCTCTCGGTCTCCTTATGAGCCCGATTGATGCACTCCGCTATAAGAGCGAGCGACTGTTCAGTTGTCGCAGCGCCGACAGTAGACCCAGGACTGGCCGGGTTTGGGGACGACTGTCGTGAGGGAGGACATCATAGTGATTACAGGTACTTACTGGACGTTGTACAGTTCAAGCCCGAGCTGTTCACATCGCTTAAGGTCGTCGAGGAAGCATTGATAGGACTTCTCTCTTTTCAAGCTAAGGCATTGAAGGATAAGGCCGAGAGCAGAGTCTAGAAGAGCAACGGACGACTATCCGTATCCAAATGCTCATCCGCAGGGATGCGGAGCTCGAGCGTGACAGGCCCCTTACTCTTACGGATAGTCGTCCAGTCGAACGTACCTGTCCGGATTTCCTAGGTTTACGAGGTAGCTCCCATGTGGCAATACATGGCTGGGGGAGTATCCGAAGTCCTTCATGCGATGCTTGAATTTCGCAATAGACTCGTCTGTTAGCGGTTTTGAATCCCACTTCCTCTGTGACTTGAGGAAGATGGCGAAGGCATTCGCGCTGGCAAGCACGCGAATCACGTTTGCGATGACTAACCAAGAGCCAAAGTGCAACGTACCCAACACGTGCAGCGTTCACGATTGCGTTCTCTACCCCTCCAGCAGACGATACGTGAGGCCCGATCTTCCACCGGTTCGTCATCCGAGCAGGAAAATCTTCAGGCTTAGGCTCAGGAATCTCCTTCTTCGTCCTCATGGCCTTCTTTCGATTCGTTTGCATGTTCTTCGCGCCCTCTTCACCCTTCTGCCCCTCATCGCCAGCCTTACGAGCGCGTTTGGTCGGTCGGGGGTTGTCGTCAGGGTCAGAAACGGAGAGCGAGCTAAGAGGAGAGACGGAGCGAGAAAGCATCCCGGAAGTTGATGCAAATGAGACAGTCGCCGCTGCAGTAGCGACTCGTACAGCTAGAGCGGTTGCGAGAATAGTGAGTCGACTACTCCGTCGTCTGAGAGCCATGGCAGACCATGGTGGCCGACACAGCGACTCGGACTCTGCAGCTCCCGTGACGCGCGTATCGCGTGGCGTCACATGTCACATGACTGTCACCGCAGTATATAGGGGGGCATCCCTACAAGTTTCCTCTCTTACATCCCCCGACGAACTTCAAGCTTCAGTATGTCCTCGACGAGCCCTACCACTGACCTCATTCCATTTCGGACGTTTACCGCGCCCGAGAAGTACGGTGGTGCCCCTCTAGCTCTCGGATGCAGCCACTCCTCATGGTTCCTCGTCTTCTCGCGCCCCTATGGCATGCGGATGAAGCGCGCCGTCATGTGTCTGAACTTCATCGACCCTGCAGATCACACCACTATTGGAGGTATTTCTCCCGACACGGGCAAGTCGCGCTTCACCGTCGGAGGTAGACATGGGGAATACGTGATCGAATCCCTCCTCGCCCTTCGTGACCAGGAGGGCCATAGGCCAGTCACCGTGGTCCATCGATATCCTGCTGATCATGCACGGAGACTCCTTGCAGTCTTGGAGGTGGAGGTCCCTGATATCGAGCTCATACATGCATGCGCACGGTGCGGCCGATGGGAGGCCATGCGCAGTCCGCGCTTCCTCCGCTGCGGAGGTTGCAAGAAGAGATACTATTGTTCCGAAAAGGTATGTCCTCCTCATGTGCTAGTTGCGAAATTCTAACGACATTACAGTGCCAGAAAGATGACTGGAAACCCGCGTATCACAAGGGCGAGTGTGGTCTCCTGAAAGAGGGAAAGGATTACGAGGTCGAGAACAAGCGCAAACTACACGACAACAATTGGTTCGACAATGATCTTTTAGGTGAATTGGACGAAACTTTGATTTCTCTCGTGTTGTGTCTCTGCACTCAGATCTCTTCGCACGCCAGGCAACGACGACGACGACGACATGTATGGACGGGCAATGAACGACGGCGACTACAACTACCTCGCATATGGCAAGCGCTCCCGCCCACGCGACGTCCCTTCGCCAGCGGGCTCGCGTCCTCCGATCAACGAACGTAACATTCCGGACCTCCCGCCGCTTCCTCAGGTTGCCGGATTTGTCCCTACTGGGGACACCATGCTCGACGAGATGCTGCTTTTCGACTATATTGCGGAGCATGGGACCGAAGCACAATTGGAGGAATTGGATCGTGTGCTCGATCAGCGGTGGGGGCCAGCTGATAGCGATTAGCACTTGGTACAGGAGATGCGGGACAGGGCTGCTTCGGCTAGGGCTTTGGATAGCTTGCCTCGCCTTTAAGATCTATATCTACTGCGACTGTGCCGTGTTTGGATGTGACAGTGTGTCTTGGGGCCTTGCTAGTCACTTGCTTGTGCACATAGGCACCAGCGTTTTGCTAGCATCGCGGTATCTAGTTTGTAGGCGTGGCAATGAACGGGACTCAGTGCCAGTGCAGCACAACAGGCTTGATTAATGCGACTTCAGCTCCTTACGAAAATTGCAGACAAGCACTGTGTCCATGACTCGATCCTGGGCAGCTCCAGCCATGTGGAGGACCGCAGAGGTTGTGAACACACCAGCATTCCGACTGTAATTTCAAACCCAATTGAATTGAGGATGGCGTGAATGTGGAACTAGCTTCGCTCTTCGCCTGCACTACTTAGTTATGACATGGGATCGGGAGTATTCAAGGGCATCATAATGCCAAAGATCCGCTTTCAGCAGCGTACACTTCATCTCAAGCGTGACCTTTAGGCATGATCGCTCCTGAAGCAGGGGACACCCGGTCACGAAACTCGTTCGCCATGTCGATCATGCGGACCCATTGCACATCGGAGTGAGTATTGACCCACTCAATAAAGCGTTCCTGGGGGAACGTATTAGCGATCGACGACGCGTGCATTATATATGGATATCTGGATACGTACAAGCATGAGAAGGACGTGGGGGCGTCTGAGAGCGGCACAATACCAGTAAGTCAGACGAGATGTGAAGGACAGTACCTTGGACTCACCCGCTGACATCCGGGTGTATGGTGATTGGGAAGATAAAGTTCTCTTCCTCCCTAATGGACCGTAACAGATCAATTTCGAGACACCGCACCTCAACTCGAGATTCTTACCTGTAGAGGTAGGTAAAGGTGTCCTTCCACAATTGTTCGACGTCTCGAGTGTTGACCTATCGCACGGATCAGTCCTTGAGTCCGTTTCGTGAGATAAACATATGCGTACCCAACCATGGGAGTTAGGAGACGTTTTGACGAAGCTGCGGGGGTTAGGCATTGATCAAAAGACAAATGGAGTCAATCACTGAATTGCGCACATGAGAGGCGGCCAATCGTCGAGGTACCTGGCGAAGTACGATAGGCATGAGCAGGTTCCACAACAAACAGCGAAGCTATGACAGGTACCAGTTGGCAGGAATCTCGACCAGTCCTGTCTCTTGGCCACGGACAAGAGGCGACATCCAAGTCTCAGCCTTAGCCTGGTAATCGATTTTTGACCAGGCGTCGTCAGTGCGCAAGTAGTAGGCTTGCGAGCTGTCACGGCGCCACGCTCAGAGAAGATATTCGGAACAGGAGATCGGCATCGACATACTCGTGAGCCATGTTAGAGTGATCTAGTAAAGAGGTCAACAATATGCTGATCCACGCGCATACACGCAGCGATCGCTCACCATACACTATTCCCTTCTCCAGCAGAAGCCGCGTATTCTCCTTGCTCGTGTCCCAGCACGGGGCGCAACTACCCTTCGGAGGAATCCCGTTGTTGAACTTCGTCAGAACCTCGTAGCTGCGGTCGAGAACGTCCTTCTGCTGTTCGACAGTTAACCGGGTCTGTCGCTCATGAGTGTAACCATGGAGCCCACTACAGAGGGGTCAGCATACTGTCCCGGTAAACGAAACCGATCTGAGTGTGCGCACATCTCATGGCCGCCGTCTCGGATGGGAGCCAATTGCTCCGGGAACGTCTCGACGCTATGGCCTACACAGATATAACCATGAGTGAAACACATCATGGTCTCGGAGGAGACCAAGATTCCACCAACCAGGGATGAACCATGTCGCCTTGATATTGTACTTGTCAAACAGCTTTAGCAGGCGAGGAACGCCCACTTCCCCAGCGTACATGCCCTACAAACGGGGCAGATAACGTGAGTCTCATAGCAGGACTTGTGATAGCTACGTACTCGAGACACATCACATGGGGAGTTCTCCGCTCCCAGCGACCCAATCCTGCGAGCATATCAGTCGTCGGCGGATGAAGGACTACGTATTAGCTTGCCTACCATCCCGAAGCCGCGTCGACGTCAACTCCGAAGCCTACAAGTATCTTGCGACCCATGTCCAAGCGAACCTTGCGCGCTCGAGAAAAGCGACAAGAGGAGCCTACCTTGCGAGCCGTATATATATGCACGTCGAGTCTGTGGAGCGCATGGAAGACACGGGGCTCCGTTACTGGGAACTCCAACAGGATCCCGGTCCGATGGAACTCAGAAGCTGAAGAGAAGGAGGGGCATGCGAATATCCAAACAGTCACGCTCCCGTGCACGACTTCTGAGTTTGAGGCCGGGGAGTTCCGTTGTGCTATGGTTCTGGTCCCATATGAGCGCGAGACTGAGCCTCTTACTATCCCGAATCCAGATGAATCCGAGCCACTCCTCTTTTAGACCAGTCCCCTCGACGACTCGGATGCGCGCGGCGAGTGCTGAAATCTCCCCCCTCGGGTGCTGTCTCGGTGTCGTACCTACAAGTACCAATCTCTTCGAAAGGCTAAACAACGTCAACGCACCTTACTCTAACAGATTATGCAACATCCCGAAAGATATGGTATCGCCTGCGTATCCGAGAATGCATACGAAGTGCTATGACGCCTACGATACCGACAAACATCACTCAGGTCCTAACAACGAACGTCAGCAATGACCCGGACCCAAGCATGCACGACCGACGACACGAGGCTGACGCACCTCAAGTCACTGGCATCGCAAGCGGGTACGGGTTCTTCAACAGGCGGGTGTACTTGGCCGTCCAAGGCGAAAGCTTCACGAAACCCTTCACGAACTCCAGCAGCTCGCCCTTGATGCAGGCGGCGTGAAGTGCCAGCGGATCCATCTCACCATATTCACCCTTCGCGAAGAGCTTCTTGTACAGCTCGTCCAGCAGCTTCCACTCCTCCGCATTCTTGCAATTCCCGAAGCCGTAGTCGCACATGACCGCCGGCTCGGGGAGCGGAGGCTGGTCGGGGCTGGCGGAGGCAACCTGGTCGACGTACTGCTTCAGACTCCACACCGACTTGAATACGATGGGAGAGCCGGACATGACGTCCAGAAAGAGCCGGTCGCGGGCGACAGAGACTATGCCGTGACGGGCGAAGAGGGCAGGGATGGAGGAAGCTTCGTACGCCTCGCGGGGCTCCTCGAAGGTGCAACACCTGATGAGCTCTGCGTAGCTGCGGCTATACCTGAGCTCGTGCCCGGCCACGAAGCCGAATGTGAGCCACGGCACCTGATCTGGGGCTGGATGCATCCCAGTAAGGATCGTAGAGACAAAGAAGAATGCGACGCCCTTGTGTTTGGGAAACTTCGGCGCGGATGGTAGGCACGCTGACGCTCGAAGAGCCGCCAGCATACGACCAACCGTTCCGGAACATGGCGTCGACTACCCCTTCTGCTTGGCGCGCCGCAGTGTCTTCGTCGATAGCGGAACCATCGAAGATATTCTCATGCTCCAGGAACCACGTATAGTACGCGCCTCTGTCCTGCGGCCGGACGTTTTCGAATGCCTGCTTGATGCCCTCCGCGAGGCGGCCCTCCTTCTGCCACTTCCGCAAGTCCGAGAGCGTGACTTCGAGGTAACGGATAAGTCCTTGGTAGAGCCCGCATAGCTTGCTCCCAGAGTCTTCCCCTAGGAGCCGCTCCGCCCTATTGAAACCGTAGTCGACACGGGTCTGGTAGTCGACAGGGACAAGGTCACGGCCCAAGTCGCGCGCAAGGTAGTAAACTGTGCTGATGGGCTTTCCAGTGTTGCAATCGAAGACGTGGAATCTCTAATCATCGTTCTGGCAACTGGAGATGCAGTATCAGACCTTGCGACATCCGGCCCAACGCGTCAAGTTCGACGGAGTCTCTTCACAGCCCACGTAGCCGCAGCGCTCGTTGTCCGCCATCTGCTAGCCACGTCAATACTCGGGAATCACATGTATGAAGCGATGGAGATACTCACCTGTTGTGTTGTGGGGGATGTGTGATGGAAGAGGGCGCAGGGGAGACGACTTATATCCACTAGATGGAAGCTGGTGCTGTGGTTGATTATGCGATCCAAGAAGCCAACCTTAACAACAGTAACTCGACAACTCTGCCCAGAGAGAAGGCAGCTCAACAGCCGTGAACATTAAACCTCAAGGCCTCAAGACGTCAACGGTGAGTCGAGCGCTCGCTAGATTTGATTGCGTGCGGAGACATAGCAGAAAGACTCATCATCCTGTCACGATTGGACGCAGAGTTCAGTTGGAAGCGAAACATGACCTCGCAATAAGGGCAGGAGACAGGAGACACACTCGCCCGAACCTGCAAGCGCAAAGCGCACCTCACGCCTTCCGCCTCCGTTTCCGCGGCCGCTTCCCCTGCTGCTGCTCATCCGTTTCGCGTCCATGCCCGTCTCCGTCCCCGCCTCCCGCCCCAACCAGCTGAGCGATCGCCTTGCGCACGGCCTCGCGCCGGACCTTCTCTGGCACCTTGTTCCAGTACAGTTCTTCCCTTTCACCGTCGACAACCTCTGCCGAGATCGGTCTCTCGTCGCCTGACGCAGGCGAGCCCGCGTTATCAAGTCCCTGGCGCTGCACGACCGGACGGTCGCCAAACGCAGATACGAGGGTCTGCGCGTGTTGGGGTGAGGAGAGACGGAGATGGCACTGTCCGCGCGCTCAGAATCAGCACTTAGCACCGAGTGAAGGTTAGGAAGACGAACCGAAGTCATGCCCTTGTTGTAGTCGACGTAGTCCAGAGCGGACGTCGAATCAGACGCGCTGCCGAACGCGTGTGCGACGAAGAGCGCCTTGAGCGTCGTCTTGTTCGTCTCGGGGTGCACGTTCCGCACGAACACTAGACAGCCAGGCGGGAAGGGCGCGGATAGATCGAGAGCAGCGTTTAGCTTCGGTGCTTGCAAGCCCACGTCCGTGTCCGTGTCCGCCTCGTCCTGTATGTTGTCGCCCTTCGCCCGCGGGGGAGCGTCGACTCTACTAGCATCGGACATCTCGTCGAGGAGTCGCTGCCTGTACGCGAGGTACTCCTCCTTCAGTTCGTCCCATCGGGCCTTGGGCAACACCCGGAACCCGAACTTGACCGCCTCGTGGGCTGCGCTCGATCCCTCAGGCGCAAACGTCCGTCGTGGATGCCAGGGCCAGTCGTTCACGAGTTGTGTCACTACCTCATCGTTGGAGAAGGTAACGAGGGCAAAACCCTTGCATTTCGGCGCGTCTCCGGGTCTGTCGAGATGGTGTGGTGGGAGAGTGATGCTCTGTACGTCTGAGTGGCCAGAAAGGAAGGAAGCAAAGTGGAATATGCCCGGGATTGTACGGGAAGACAATGGTATGCTCTCCTGCCGCCAAGTTGGCATGTGTGGGACACGGGATGCGACTAGACACGTACCATGTATACCGTCCGCGCCTCCCATTCGTTCCTTGTCGAGTTGCGTACACGCGTAAGAGCTTCGCTCCAGTCCCTCCGTCGTATCTCGTACCCACCCGACTCGTCCCTCGACGATGATTCCTTGCCGTACCACGCGGCCTTGCTCGGCGACGACACCAACATACGGACTTCGAGCGGACAGTCGGCTTGAGCGCGTATTGCTCTGATGAGCATTGGCTCGGCGGGCCTCACCGGAAGGTGGGATATGTACGGTGATTGTTGTAGGACATAGCTGAGAGGAATCCCTGGATGAAGATCAGCTCTCACTGCCGGTATAAGGCAGATGCACGTACATCCTTCGTCTGCTGACGCGACAGCCCTCCGGAGGTCTACGTTTGCCCAAAGGCTGTGATCAGAGAGCGACAGCCAGAGTAAGGCAACGAGGTCCTCATTCTTCACGGCGACACTTTCGTCTGTGCTTCTTCCTTTGCCTTTGGTATCTGGTAGATGGTCTGGAGGGGGAGGACGTGCCGCAGACGTGGAAGCAACAGGAACCGATGTCTGGGTCGGCCGATGGGTCTTCTGGGCGACCTTTCGAGGCACGAACTGAAACATAGACAGCGAGCGCGGACACAAGCTCGGACACGGACGCAGAGGAGGACGAGAAGAGAATACAAGTCGCAAATGTACTAGTATTGTTGTAAGTAAAGATTACCCGATTACCCAGACATAAGACTACAAAATGACCCGGCTACACTTATCAAGGAGTCTACTTATCCTACGTACGCTCTTATATAAGGATGTCTCAATATTTGCGACTAATTGAATAAACGATGTTGTACTTTTACATCATCGTGAGGGCTTTGAAGTCATCTTCAGGGACCGTAACTCTATCAAGTCGAAAGCTGATTATGCAGTAGGCCAGAGTGATAATGAGATAGTCTGTGCGGTCGAGAAAGCCCCTAGTACCTCGCGTCCCGGGAAAGAGCTCATGAAGACGGACGAAAGTTGAGTTTCGCGAAGTGCGGAGGCGCATTTCTACTACAGTGCCACCACGTCAGAAGCGACAGACATGATGATGCCTGAGCACTTTAGGAACGCGGCGACGACCTTGCTCCGCACCGGGGTGGTTATCGGAGCATAGTAGTCATACGAGGGCTTCACAGCCTTTTGGGTGTGCGACAGCCGGGAGGGTACCGTTGCTGACAACGGCAGATGACCGACAGTTTGTGGGGTTGCTTCCTACGCGTAAGCCACGATTGGAGGACTGGTAACCTGGTGGGCTATATGACCGAGTCAACGAGATGTTGAGGAGGGAGTCCTAGAGCTGTGCTAAGACGGCTTGAACACGATCCGCCGTGTCCGGTCTCGGGAGTGGGATCGGGCTGAGGGTAAAGAGAGAATGGTAGAAGTCACTCCACCAAGATGCGTAACCGCGTCAGGATAGGTACCAGGCTTCCGGTATTTGCAGCCAGGGCAAGTGAAGGGCGGTCGTGAAGGACGTAGTCCAAACTCAGGGTTTACCCAGGCTTTCGGTGCAGATGCAATCATGGTTGAGTTGTGAATTGTGCGATGACCCTTACGAAAGCCGCTCCGACCGTCTGGGAGCGCATCCGCTGAATTCATCCCATTCGCGGAGTCGACGGTCGACGAGGAGGGTCATTGTCTCCATAAAAGACCTTCCTAGCATGATCTCTTAGATTCCGAGTCGACTTTGTGAGGTTTCTTGACTGCTGCAACGATAGCCGTGAGCCAATCCTGAGGGATCCGAAGGCTGTTGACATTGACACAGAGTTGGAACCGATCACGTACATGGCACCTCCGAACGCACTTCCTTGGTAAAGTTTCATAGGATCTGTTCTTCCGGATGTGAGCTTGCGCGTTCAATTTCATTGAGAGTGAAAGAACGGGATAAGTCGGACGACTCGAGGTTCGCGGTCAAGGTTCCTGGTCAAGGGGCAGAGGCGTCACGCCCGGACGATCCAGGAACGGGTCACATCATCACAGGGGAAAGTCACACTCCGCGATGATGGGTGGGCGCGACGCGGGAGCTGGTGGTGAGCTTGGCCTCATTGAGAGTAAGGCGGACGGTAGCCTGCGCTGCGACCACACCACATGTATCTCGCCCAACGACTTCCCGCCTCCAGCCCGGCTCTTCTGGCCCGGTCCTCCTCTTTCATTTCCTCCATCTGCCTCGTCCCTCCCCCGCGCGGAGTCCTCGCTGTCGCTTACAGCCAGACTAGAAGCTCGGTCCAACCCCGCTGCCGATCTCCCAGCACTGGCTATTAAGCCCAACACTTCGTCTTTCTCCCCGACGATCCCAACCTTGTCGCCACCGCGAAGGGAAGCCCTGTTTCCGCAAGGGGGCAGCTGCACGTTTCTGTCACTGTGCTGACACTTTTACGAAGGTATGTACATCGCTTGCCTTTTGCATCATCCGGGGTTTCCGCCTCCGGGGAGGGCTAGGATGAGATCGGTGGATGGGATGTGACGGGACCCGGGGGACACGTACCTCAGGAATATCCACCTTCTCCCACCTACGTTCATACACTCAATTCACCCCGACATTGACCAGCTTCCACTCCTCGCACAGCTTCCGACTTCTCGTCCTCGGCAAACAAGATTAGCATGCCCGATCACGATTCCTGGCAGTTCGCGACTGCCTTCGCGGCACTCCTCCTCCTCGTCTACCTTGTCAGACGCCATCTCGACCCGGTACGTTGCAGGTGTTCGTGGATATCGTACGCAGCTGATCTGTTGTCGCAGTTGCGCTCTATCCCGACGATTGGCCCATCTGCCCCGTTGCTGTCCTATGTAGGCGCGATTCGGTATCTCTTCGATCTGGAGGGCATGGTTCGAGAAGGTTACATGAAGGTGCGTCTATATCTATCCTGTCTGATGTCCACGATTCCTCTCCTCCTATGACGACCAAGCGTAAGCGTGTCTGTCATACCTTCTCGCATGTCTCTCTGGGGTACACGGCTGAGTACGGTAGGCCGGTTCGTGACAAGAGCTGCCGAAGTAGAAGTTGCCTGACCGTCCGTGCTTGAGACTTTTCTCCTCCCTGTTCCGCTGCGTAATCTTTGACCGTACACGCGGCACAAGGTACGGCATGTGAGGATTGTTCATGAGCACGCGAGGATCTGCAGGTGCAGGTACCTGGTGCAGCGCCGAGTCGCGACATCTTGGCATAAGTATATAGCGGACGTACACTCAACGCTTGCTCAAGTGCAGCGAGATGTCGTCGGCCAGTTGGACTGCTACACAATGTGTCCGTCGGAGCTTGACCATGCTTGAACCAGGCTCCATCCGACAGTGTCTCTATTTCCATCACAAGCGTGACACAGCTGCTATTTTGCAATAATCGTCTCAAGCCGTTTTCTCTTGGCACTGGAATTTGTACTGAACACTGTCCACAGTACTATGGGACGATCTTCAAAGTCGCCATGCTCGACGGCTGGCTCGTCATCTTCACCGGCCCTAAGCTCATCGACGAGTTGCGCCGGAGTCCGGAGGAGGAGCTCTCTGCCAACGAGGGTGTTGCCGAGGTGAGCCAATTCAATCTCTGCGCCCCTGCTACGTCATTACCTTGCCCGGAGCGTGACGGTTTCCTTGAGAGTTTGTGCCTGATGCGCGCTCGTACCTCGCACTATCAATAGGTCCTGCAACTGCGGCATACGCTCGGTCCTGGCGTGGACGATCAGTTTCATGTTGCCGTGGTGCGTGACAAGCTCACGAGGAACCTGGCCACGTTATTCCCGGATGTACTGGACGAGATCGCAGTCTCGTTCAGCGAGTACATACCCACGACCGAAGGTGAGCTACCCGTTTGCACCATGTACTCATGGCTTGACTGACCGGGCTGCGTCCAGAATGGACGGAAGTTTGTATCTGGCCTGTTGTGCAGAAGGTGATCGCGCGCGCAAGCAACCGCGTCATCATCGGTCTTCCCCGCTGTACGTCTGTAGTCTTGTTCAACAGTACGCCCGGTGCTGAATATGCCCAGGTCGAGATCAAGCGTACCTGGATGTTGCTATCAACTTCACGAACGACGTATTCGCGTCTTCGTTCCTGATCAACTTGTTCCCCGAGTTTCTGAAGCCGTACGTGCGCCCGGTCATTCACGGCTCCGCCGCTGAAGCTGACTCGGTCTCGGCAGTCTCATAGGCAAGGCAGTACCCATGGTGTCTAAGAACAAGAAGCGCCTGATGCCGATGGTCATTCCCATGCTTCACGAGCGGCAGCGCATGATGGAGACCCATGGTGACGAGTGGGAAGGCAAGCCGGTACGTTTTGTTGAACACATGAGGTATCGTGCACCTTACCCGCCTTGAGCACAGCACGATTTGCTCCAGTGGCTCCTCGAGGAGGCCCGTGTGAAGGGTACGCCATTCGACCACATCGTCGAGAAGGTCCTTCTCGTCAACTTCGGTGCCATCCACACGTCGAGCGGGGTGCGTACTGTTTCTGACCGTTGCCTGGGCTTGCACTCACGGCCCGCTCAGGCGTTCACACATGCCCTGTACAACGTCTCTGCGTATCCTCAATACATCGAGCCGCTGCGCGAGGAGATCGAGGCCATCGTCGCGCAGGACGGGTGGAGCAAGGCGTCGCTCGGGAAGATGCGCAAGCTCGACAGCTTCTTCAAGGAGACACTACGTCTCACCGACGGCTCTCTCCGTGCGTCCTTCCTTCCCTGTGCCTCCCTGCTGCAGAGTGCTCACACGTATGTCGCCCAGTGAACATCTTCCGCAAGGCCGCGAAGGACGTCACGCTTTCCGACGGGACGCGCATACCGAAGGGCACGCTCGTGGCAGCGGCGTCGGTCACGGCACATACGGACGACGCGAAGTACGCGGAGCCGGACGTGTTTGACCCGTTCCGGTTCGCGCGGATGCGCGAGGGCGGCGTGGAGGACTCGCTGAAGCACCAGCTCGTGAACACTTCCCTGGACTTTTTGCCGTTCGGACATGGGAAGCATGCGTGGTGAGTGCAGTGTTGCGTCTTTCGAGGTCCTCCCTCCTCCCACTGACTGCATGCTCGTGAACCATTTCTCGCGCGTACAGCCCGGGTAGGTTCTTCGCGGCGAACGAGATCAAGACGATGATGGCGTACCTCCTGCTCAACTACGACATGAAGTTCGCGGAGGAGAGCAAGCGGCCGGCGAACATCCGCTTCGGGCCTGCGAATCTGCCGTCCATGAGCGCGAAGGTGCTGTTCAGGAAGCGGAGGCCCGGGCGAGAGGGGTATACGAATAGTGCGTCATGACTCACGACTGCATGAGCGGTTGATGAATGCCTCTTTACGACACGACTGCCGATGTTGTATCTGGATTCACTTGGGCCCATACTGTACGGCACTTTGCTGGATAGAGGTCAGGACGTGTGCATGTGTGTGCTGATGAGGTCAATGTCTCCAATCGAGATGCATTGGTACAGTAAGCAGTGCGCTGGCCACAGATACCTTGAGGTATGTCAGAGGTCTGCTCATTTAGTTCTAAAGTCAGATACAGGTATATCTTGTTCAGATGGTGACGATGTCCTTGCTGTGTGTAAGTACCAGGTAAGTACTTCTCCATGATAGCAAGCGTTCAGTACACTCGAGTTCGGGAACATGCGGCTTATTGTCCCTACAACGCGTTTGTACTCCACTGATCACACACTCTCTCGTCACGATCTCCAACGCGTTTGCGAGCGCGAGCCACATGCCGTTGGCTTTCTTGGTGAATTCTACTTCCTGTGCAATCGACGTTCTGACCAGCATACAATCTGGTTGCCTCCCGGCGAGAATCCGGCTCAACCTCCTCAATCCAGCTCTGTGGACCCAGAGGTCTTGAGGCTGTACATTTTAATCAGGTGCTGGTCAGGCGAGTTATCGCCGGTGGGGATGAAGCCAGGAGAGAGGCCGTTGTGTCTGTATATGCATGCATCGTCACTCCGATGTGCCATGGTCGGCATAATCGACATGGCGAACGAGTTTCATGAACAAGTGTCTCCCACTTCAGCAACGGTCAGGCCTAAAGGTCGCGTTTGAGATGAAGTGTCCGCTTCTGGACGCGGGTCTTTGGTATCATGATGCCTTTTAATTAATGCTCCAAATCGTATGCGGCAGTTAAGTAGTACAGGCAAACAGCGCAGCTAGTTCCAAATTCCTCATCAATCCTCCTCAACTCAATACGGGTTGAAGTCAGAGTACTGGTGAACCCACAGCCTCTGCGGTCCTCCACACAGCTGCAAAGCCCCGGGGTAGAGCGTCGGACACAATGCTTGTTCGCATTCTTCATAAGGAACCACGTTTGCAGAAAAGTTCAAGCCTGTCGCGCTGCACTGGCACTGAGTCCCGTTCAGCGCCACGCCTGCAAACCGGATACCGCGATGCTGGCAAAACATGTTGCATTGGTCCACGACGTCGGTGTCGGGGGAGAAGGTCTGCGTGATAATGGGGCGGTCGAACGCGGGTGTATCGGGAGTGTCGACGTAGCAGCCCCCCACAACCCAGGAGGTGTTGGGGTTCCCGGGCAGCTCGGGTGACTGATATATCTGTTGGGTGAGGGTTAGGTTGAAGTACCACCATGTCGTCTCTGCGAGAGTGAGCGTACTTGGATGCGCCAGGGCCCGCCACACGAGGTCACAAAATCTCCCGAGCACGGCATATCGCACTCCGACACGTCCGAGGCGTTCGGCGCAGCCGCGAGGTCGGTCCCGCAATGGCACTCGTTGCCATTCTCGACGCCGGCGTAGCGGATGTTGTAGCCAGAAGCGTCGCAGAGCTCGATGCATCCCGGGACGGTCAGCGTGGATGACACAGTTGTGTTAACATTGCGGAAGATGCGGGACGGGAAGTCCACGGCGCAGGGGAAGGGTTCCCACCATCCTAGAGGAATCCAAGGAGGTACAAACTGAGAGAGAACGCCTCGTATGATAGCAACGATGATTATCGTGAGCAGGAAGCTGTTGAACATGATGGTAGAAGCAAGTTGGCTGGGTGGCGCACCGGAACCCCCCCCCCCCTCAATCACACATTTATATCGAGTGTTATGTGCCGCGGATCAAACGAGGTACAATATCGTGCTCTAGGTTTTGCCCGAGAGCCAGCCAGAAGAGCTTTTGAAGTCCTATGTCGTCGAGACCGCATCTCCCAGGTACATCAGACAAAGGCGGATGCTGACAAACAACAGGTCCCAGACAGCTCGTTGACATGATATTGATGAGGTTCCCGAGTGCAAGTTCTCCACTATGATGTTTCGCATATGACTGGGAGCCACTATAATACAAAGGCCAACACTTCCGCCGGTTCAATCCTCCGATTCGCGAGCCGATCCGCAGAGCCGTGGTAAGTCCGTTCGAAACAAGTGGACAGGGCGGGTCATGCATCACGCCCCACAGCGAGGCAGTCCAGTGCACAAGTAGATCTACACGGATGGGAACCATATCAGTCCGAGTTCCAGGTTCAATCAAAACGTCGGAGGCCACGTACCTGAATACGCCACGAGCCCCCGCACGCGAGGTTGGGATCGCCCGAGCACGGCAAGTCGCACTCAGAGACTGGGGCTTGGGGAGGAGGGCCAAGTGGCTGCAACCCTATACCGCAATGGCACTCATTGCTGTACTCGACGCCGGCCCATAGGTATAGTTGGGCATCGCAGTGCTCGATACAGGCCGCGGGGGTGTTGTTGCTCGATTGCGTGATGACGTCGTCCACAATGACGCGTGAAGGATTATCGACGACACATGCATACCAGGTGGTCCAACCGAAGGGGAGGGTTGGAGGGTCGAAGGAGTACACATAGACGGGGAGCGCAAGTGCGATCAGAGTCAAGGGAGTAAACCTCATCCTAGTAGAGTGAGAGGCGAAGGTGAGCATAGAGGCTCAGCGGAGTCCTGGGGCGCAAACTCTTCTTGTTATACCATCGACGAAAGACCTGTCGTAGCGGTACCAAGGTGGACAAGCATTGCGACAACTGCAGCGGGGAAGGAGTTCCAGGTTGATATGACTCGCCCTGGTTGGCGTGTAGCTCAGCAGATCACGCAATCAAGCTTCTGTTGCGCCCGTCAAGTTACACGAACCATAAGAGCAGCTGACTGTATAAATTGCTCACCTGGACACGAGCTCGGGCATAACGCGCATCGATATCTCCTCACTGGCAGGTAAGGCACGTTCAAGTGAACCCGGCACGCATGGCGAGACTCAACGGTGACGCAACAGGAACCCCAGCAGTCATCTAGCCAGGATTGCCCAACAGTGAATATAGAGCAGGTCCTCGCAAGTCTGAGATAGTCATACAGAGTCAGAATAAGGGTTCGTAGGATTCAGCAAGGTCTGCGAATCCAGAGACTCAGAGTCGGCAATCTCCGATCTGCAATCATCTCCGCTCGAATTGGGGTCGGCCATCATCTTTACCTCGACCACTTACCACTACCGTCTATGCTAATGCCATGGCACCCCATACCTCAATGATATGTGTGTTCTTTGTGCACTCTACGATGCGTTACTGACTATTGAGCATCCTGAGGAGTTCACACCGACTTGTCGCATACTCGCATGCCACGGGACACCTCGCCTTTGGTGGCCGCATACCTGCCCCCAAGAACCCACCGTACAAGAAAGAACTGGGCTTCATTTGCTTACCAGCACCCGCTTGCGTTGCTATGAACCAGCTATGGCTAGACACTCTGGAGCGTATGTCTGGGGAGCTCCGACGACAAACTGACACCATTGTCACCGTCTCCAGTGGCGCCACGCACTAGTACTGCACTCGCATCTCGGCATTATCCTGGATGAAGAAAGGTTCCTTCCGCACTCCTTCAACACTACATATATAGGACAGCATGCAAGGTCCGACTCCTGCCCAGCCCTTGAAGATGCCAACTCCGTCCGCTCTATCCGCCGTTGTCGCGCTTGGCCACCAGTCAGGAGAACTCTCTCGACACGCTACTGACGCACCTGGTGAGTTTATGACATATCCGAACTCAAACCTACGTCTGGCGGTGGTTCAGCAAAGCACTCAGCAACAGCAATGCCTCTGCACAAAGCCGCTACGGGTTAGAAATGAAAAGGTCGACTCGTCGGCTTGTCAGTATAGGTGAGTACCAGCTTCTCGTTCTAGTGCTTCTTTAAGAACCTGCATGTTCACGCATGCAGATTGAAAGTTGCACCCTGTCGAAACAACCTAGAACGCGACGACGAACTTAGAACATACAGTACCTTCAACGTCACCTGCAGCGCTTCAAGCTGACCCGTCCGCCCCCGCAGTCCGGCCGCGCCGCAGACATGAACGCATACTTCGAGTCCGCCTGCATGCACAATCGAGTGTCTACTCTATGATTCCATCTATAGACGACTGTATTCGCGACACCGACAAGGTTGTCCGGTGACCCTCCAGCTTGACCCCTCCCTGACGGAGTGGCAAGTTGTATCGCGCGGGTGCACTCCCCACACACCTGGTGCTGTCGAGGCGTCCACTGACACTGACAAAAGCCCCTGGGTAGTAGGTCCGTTGAATGCACTCGTGGTTCCTGGCCGACCTGCCTGTCAACAGTCAACATGCTGCCCCGCTAACGCCGCCCACGCTGCCGAAGTGCCCCTCTTCGCGTGTCTCGAGCGTCCGCGGCCGGAACGAGCACCTGAGCGCGTCGCTCCAGCTCAGCACGAGTCTCTATCTCTCGGCACGTCGCCCAGCTCGGCAGCCCTCCTATAACACCCCCAGTCACCTCCAGCTACTTTCAGCGCGCATACATACTCACGACCCCTCAGTACCAGTACCCACTGCTCAGTACTCAGTTCTCGCGCTCGCGCAATCGCATCACAATGCCCACCATCTCATTCACAACAACATCAACAGCAACCACCCTCCTCCTCCTGGGCCTCCTCCTCACCTCACCCTCCCCCGCACGCGCCTTCGACCCGCCCCCCATCCCCCTCAACTGGACGACCCAATACCCTTGCGCAATCGACACCCCCGCGCGCGTCCTCACCGGCGTCTCCACCTACCTGCTCCCCGCCAGCAACACCCCCGCGGCGTGCATCGCGCTCTGCGACGCCGCGGACTTCACCTACGCGGGCGTCGAGTACGCGGACGAGTGCCACTGCGGCACGGGGCTCGTGAGCACGGGGGTGGAAAGCGCCCCGGTCGCGGAGTGCGATATGGGGTGTACGGGCGATGCGGATTTGTCGTGTGGGGGGGCGTGGAGGATCCAGGTGCGTATCCTGACTCTCGTCGTTCGTTGTTCGTTGTGTGGCCCTGTGCTCGGTGCTCAGTGCTCGGTGCTCGATGCTCGGTGCTCGGTGCTGCTCCGAGTCGTGCTGCTTCGGCCGCCAGCTCGAGCCCGAGCTTCCGGCTCGCCGCTCGAGTACTACAATAGCAGTATTAGTAGCACGCAGCAGCTGTGGCGTCGCGCCCCCACCCCGCACTGCGCACTGCCCGCACTGTCCCCCTCCCCCTTCACCTTTCCCTTTTCACCCATCCTTTC
>NW_027137911.1:1942289-2020603 GCF_003813185.1 Lentinus tigrinus ALCF2SS1-7 | reverse complement strand
CAAGTCCCCCGCGCTCCCCCCCGGCGGCTGGTCCCTCCAAGGCTGCTTCCTCGACACGCCCAGCACGCCCGCCTTCCCCCCCGGCGCGCCAACGACCGTGCACCACACCTTCCCCACGAACCTCGACCTCGTCTCGCAGTGCATCGACTTCTGCCAGCACGCCGGCATGCCGTGGGCGGGCGTCGAGGACGCGCAGGACTGCCAGTGTAGTGCGGTCGGGTACGCGAGCGGGGCGGTGCGTGTGGATGAGAGCCAGTGCAACTCGACGTGCCCGCTCCCGCCGGGCGAGGGGAACGAGTACTGTGGCGGGTTCCAGAGGTTGATGGTTTATGAGTATCAGGGATAGGGATGGGGCGTCGAACGCTGGTTTCAGCGAGTGTGGCAGGGATGGTTTCGAGTACTAACCGGTATATTCTGAGTGCTTTCTAATTGGACTTATGTCTGTCTCAAAAGCTTGATTATGATTACTTACGCGCTCTGTCGCAACAAGGTTCTGTCGCTACGTCATAGAGCGCCTTCAAGCGTCGTTCGGTATGCAAACAATGTGTTAACAGTCCATCATGAGTACGTACACAGCGTAACAAAACGTTCGTAGCATCGTAACACACATTCATCAACTGGTACAGCCACATCCGAGAGTTCCAAGTCCATGAGTCCATTGGGTATGCAAATATGCATGTAAAGAACGTCTAATCAGTGCGCTGAGCGAGACCAACCGTGGTCTCTCCCTGGTTGACTGCAAAGAGTGTATCAGTGATGCGCCTCGAGACGATGTCCAGTCTGGACACTTACAGACGACGTAGACGTTCTTCAGGAAGATGTCGCCGAAGATGTCGAAGTCGAGGTTGCCGCGACTCTGGATGCCACCGAAGACGAAGCCGTCGCCAGCGTCCGCGAAAGCAAGGTCCTGGCCGCTGACCTGGAGAACAGCGTGCATCAGTCAGTATGGCGAAGCGCTACAGGGAGCAGGACCACGTACCTTGTAGAGCTTGTCACCGACCGCGAACGAGACGTCCGGGAGGGTGGCGCTCGATGGGAACTTGTATCCACCCTGCTCATTGTCGAACTGTGCGCCCTCGATAGCGCCATAGAGCTCGTCGACGACATCGTCAGAGACGAGGAGGAGAGTGGTACCAGTGTCAAGGATGGTGGTGTTGCCGGAGCGGTTCTTGGTCGAGCCGTTCAGCGTCCAAGAGGTCGACGGCACCTGCCAGAAGCCTTGATAGCTGGAGATGTGTCAGAACGAACCCGTGGCATGAGAGAAGAATGGAACTCACTTATCGACGGACGTGTACGTGATCTCATCGGTTGTAACCGAGGTATCAATGAAGCCTGGGGAGGAGGTGTGAGCATGATATGGCAGAGAGGATGTTGACCATATGGTTCCTCACCGAAGGAGTAGAAGCCAGCCTCGTCTCCGCGACCGAGCTTGACGGTGAAGACCGGCTGCGCTGATAATGAGTATCTCACGCGCATATAGTGACCCATCTTCGCGAACTCACCGGGTCGATCAGCTTCTTGTTGATCATGTTCTCGACGGGAGTTGCCACAGGCTTGGGAGAGACGGTGTTGATGGCAGGCCAGGCCAAACCGAGGAGACCGTCGTTGCCGCCATCCTGGAGGAAGCTGGGGCTGAGCTCCTCCGCGAGCTCAACGGCCTGGCCGGGGATGGCGATGTCGCCGACAGTGACAGTTTCGTTGTAGACGTTACCGGAGGCCGAGGAGCCGTCACCGTAACTGATGTTCCAGGAGCCGCTGGCCTTCTTGGCGGTGGAAGACTTCTTCGGGTCGTAGACGTTGTGACCCTTGTAGCGGGAGGCGTGGGCGAGCTCGGAGCTGGGGAGCTCGTGATGAGGGAACGTGTAGGCCGATAGTGGGAGAGGGTGCTCACCTCCACACCCAGAGGTCAGAGGACCCGGTGTCGAAGTCGAGGTTGAGAGTGACGCCAGGGGTGCCAATCTTGACGGGAACGACGTACTCGAGGCTAGAGACAGGAACAGAGGTCAGCACGCGGCCGCAAGGACGTCATAGGCGCATGTATGCACTTACTCTGATAAGCAAGAGATTCCGGACGAGCTCCAGCATGAGCGCCTTCTGTGTCCTGACGGAAGCAAACGTGACAGAAGGCAAACGCACCGTTCTGGATGGACTCGGCGGGGACCTCGTGGTCGGTGTCCTTGTCGTGCTTGGACTTGACCTTGACGACGACGTTGTTGCGCTTTGCGAAACCGGCGTTGCGGCCGGTCTCGAAGCCGTAGCGGCGGGCAGCGCGAGCGTAGGCGGCGTAGAAGGAGGGGCCCTTGCCGCCTTGGTACTTGGCGGGGCGAGTGAGAGGGTGGAGCTTCTGCATGTGTGCGGTGGTGGGCTTGGAGTTGGATGAGGAGAAGGGTAGCTTGGAGGGTAGGCAGCCCATGGCGGGGGTATTTATGCAGTTGAGAGGCGCGGCGTGACGTTCGATTCGGAGAACTGCGGAGAAAGGATATATTGTCACTGTCAGAGCTTGGTGAGCGGGAGCAGGTGGCAGGGCGAGACGGAGGGGTGCCAGTGAGGAGCGCGGTCGAGAGGGAGACGTCACTGGGAGGCACCATCTCCGTCCCTCGCATCTCTTATCGTCTCCTCCATGTCCGTCTCTACCTGGGCCTTCTCAGCGCACGTCCTTCGCGACTGCTTCTCTCTTCTCAACAGAACATCCCCACAGTCCCACTCTTCCAGCTCTCTCGTCCCCCGTGCTGTCCCTCTGTCGCTTGCATGTCTCGTCATGCGCAGTACCGGGACCATATGGCAGCTGCAGCAGTCGCGAGAAGCTGAGGTAGCGATGATGATATCACAGAGGAACGTGAACGACTCGCTCGATATGGGACGCCTTTGTGGCGATCCCTCTGCGCGCCAATCAAAGCTATATATAGAACCCTTCCTCCTGCCTTTCAAGCAGACCTCGTTCACCAGCACCTTTCCTCTTCTCTTCCGCCACCATCCTCGCCCGAACATCTCAACCGGTACAATGTCCGAGCTGCGTCGCATACTCACTGGCCTTCACGATCTCCCGCCTACGCGGAGGCGTCGGAATCGTGCGATGCAGCCTCTAGATCTGCTGGCGTCACAGACGCGCTCCCCGAGCGACGACCATTTGGAAGGTCGGTACCACGACAAGAGCGCATGCATCGCAGTCTCGGCCTTCCATGCCTCTGCCGACAAATGATGCATTCGTATTCCCGAGCATCTCGCAACCGCTGCCGTCGATCGCCGCGCTACTCCCAGCTGGTCTCTCGTAAACTCCACTCCACTTCGTAGCCAACGCCGTCCTTCGCGAAGCTCAAGGTGGTTACAAAAGTGCTGCTCTGCGAGCTACCTTCCGCTACTCGCGGCCCGTGCCAAGCTACCTCTCCCTTGACATCTCGTCGCCTCTCCAGTCCCTACTTGCAATGCTGAAGTTCACTTCCGGCGTATCTCTGGTCTCCCTCATGACCTGCCTGATTGACGCGGCTCCGCGCCAGTCCCTGACATGCACACGACCAGCTTCCACTAGCTGCGGAGCAAGAACGGGGATGACCCCTCCGATACGCCCACTTGGCACTTGGCCGCCCGTACGTGACACATTCCGTCGACCACCGCACAATTCATCTCACGGAATGCCATACCTTCAGACGCGGTCACTGGTCGTGGACAATACATACGCCCAGAGCATGGTGAACGGAGGTCTCTTTCACCGGCCCCTGGCGCGATTCTCGTCGCTGCTTGTGATGTCTCTCTGCTTACGAAGACACGCCTGGTTCAGCTAGTATCGCGTCGCTACGCGACTCGTCAGGCATATGTCGGGACACTGGTGCATGACGGGCTCCGTCGAGCATTCCAGGTCGAGGCTCAAGATTGCCAGCCGGTCACAGAAGAACACCGAGACAATAGCAGTTCGGGAACAAAGCCGGCACTCTTGTGGAGGCAGACTATATTCGTACCATATATATCCGCTTGGCGGAGGCGGCATGCACTGGGTTAGTATGCTTATCCTGCAGTTCTCACATTTCGGAGGTGCGTTCTGACTTCTCCCGCCGCTTGGTCGCCATAACGAGCCATCGGGTTGCTGGTGCACAATACGAATCATCGCGAGGCTCTAGGACCCTCCGCCCTACAAACGCCATCAAGCCACGGGCAGCACGCACTGACACGTGCGTTATGGCCTCGCATACGTAGGGAGCGAACAAGGAATTCACCGGGGGCTTGCACGTACTCTACTGCATGGACACGTTATCTCGGTGCTCTAGCTACAGTACCAGTCGGGCCGCTGGTTTGTGACGTTAGCTGCCTCTTGCTCGGGCGCTGCACATGCCATGCTCCCCTCCCCATGGCAAGTTGCGCATCTGCCAGGCAAAGCTAGCCTTGGCGCAGATGGTTGTCACCGGCGCGTGCGGTCCTTTTGTACGTCCGTCTCCGGAGACGCGTATTGCTACTCAGGTCGGCCGCCTGGTGTATGACACGCTCCGCGGTGGCCCCGTCCAGCACTTGCCGCACATTGCACAGAGTCCAGGCGCGCGGGTCGCCAACTGGTGACGCAAGAAAATATACGGTGCACTTGCCGGAAGTGGACCTCGCCAGCGGCCAGGTGAGCATGCTTTCTCCCCAAGTCTTCGTCTTCCCTGTTTCTCACCACCGCTTGGTCACCGTAACAAGTGATTTCGCTGTTGGAAATGGCACACTGGATAGATATATGCAGTGCTTTGTGCTAAGCACGATCCAAATTATCCGTAGACTCTCGCACACCGCCAGAACGCTAGCAGGCCGCGGGGAACACGCGTTGGCACATTCCGATAGTACGCAGCGCGTCATCGCGAGCGAAGAACAACTCGCACGTACTCCGCACCGTACCTCCGCCTCCGAGGACAGCCCGCATCTCGGCAAATGTACAACATCACCCACCCTCCCTCCCTCCCCCCACGCGTCTACGCGCCTCACGACAAGGACGTCATCACCAAGTACGAGTCCTGCCGCTGGTGTGACGCGCTCCGAATCCGTGAAGGAACGCACGGTGCTTGGGGCAATTCAAAAGTAGCGAGCGGTACGTGCATCATGCATCATGCAGCTGGACGGTGGACGGAGGTGCGACCCGCCGGCGGACGAGACGAGGACGAGACGCAACAACGTCCTTCGTACTCGTATCGTGCCTCCGCTATCGGACATTACACATTGGCCCGGGCTGCGCCGCGAGCTTGCGCTTTTGCGTAAGTGGCCGTCGCGTATGGCGGGAGTGGCCCAGGTCGCCCGTTCGGGCAAGAAGAGTACCTGCTGCCGGTTTGGCGTACTGCAAGCGGTTGCGTTGCGACGTTCGACATTTGGAAGTGTGTGCTGTGTGCTGTGTGCTGGATCGGGGGACGCATTTTGTGCATTACGTGCATCGTCCCGGATGTCCTTGCATGCTTGTCCTAGGTCAATGTGGCAGCTCAGCTGCTCCGCAGGGATGATAAGAATGCGGTATGAGCTGAACTGCGGGTTAGATAAACTACATACGTCCGCGCGTCGATTCAGGCTTCCCCTGTGCTTGTGCTCTTGTGTCTTCTCTGTTTCTCTGTACTCAGATACCGCCTCATGACGATTGACTGCCCCAGTATTCGAGCGGACACCACGAGCTGGCGAGGTCGACTTCTTCCTGGGTGGATCCGGGCTGACGCGGTCGAACGCTGGCGCGTCAAGAGGCTGCACAAGCGGACGTACCGTATCACATGGGTAGATGTAAGTGTTTGTTGCACTTGCTCAGACTCCTCACTTCACCGTCCTCTCTATGATGTCGAGTCGAAGCGTCGGAGGGCTCGTCCGCTTTCAGCCTCCCCCCTCCGAGTCTGAGCGCCACAAAGGCGAACGCGTCGCGGTCACGGGATCACCTCACCACGTGGCGGCCTCGAGGTTCAGAATTCTCGCCGCGCACTGACTCCGAGTCTGGGGCAGGCGTGGCGTCCGTCCGAGTCGAGGTGATCTCGCCTCTCGCTGCGATGGCCTTCATCATCATGTCGCTCTGAGTCTGAGCGATATAGGCCCGTGTGCATGCGCCCCTCTCTCTGCTTCTTCTCTGTGTCTGTGTCTGTGTCTGTGATACCCTCTAGATCCTGACGCCACCCCGCTATCTACTGTCTACTATCTGGATACCTTCTGTCTTCTATTAACTCGCACCCCGCACCCCGTACCCCGCACGATCAAACCTCTGATCGTCTACCGTCTACCGTCCAACAGAAACTCATGGGCAACAACCCGAGCCGCGCAAACGGGCACGGCCCCGGGGGACGCCCGCGCGCGTACTCACAAGACCGAAGTTTCGCGAAACGGGGCTACACGACGCGCGGGAAGAGGAGCAAATACGACCAGGAGTATGTCGATGAGGAGAGCGAGTATGGGGGTGGGGGGCTGCAGCAGCAGCATCCGTGGCAGATGCCGCAGGTGCCGTACCAGGGGCATTATACGAGTGCGTCTTTTTCTTTTTCTTTCCGTGTTCGTGTTCGTGTTTGTGGCCAATTTCGTGTTCGTGTTTGTGTTCGTCTTCGTGAATCTTCCTTGCGATGAGATTATGAGTGTTTGGATGCGGGGTTGGCGCTGCGCGGGCGAAACTTCATCTTATCGGCGAGCCCCACTGGGCGGAAACCGCGGAGAGAGAGAGAGTTTTCGATTCGCGCAGACGGTCACGCAGGGAGTGGGAATCCACAAGCTTGGCCGGCGGGCACTTGCACCGCAAGTCTGTCTTCTCCCCTCCCGGTCATGCGTCGAGCCTCCCGCTTTCCTCGCGCTTGCCCGATCCCGTGTCCGCCCACCAGTTCTCGCCACCCGTGTGGGGGTGCTCGGTAACCGACGCGCAACGTGCGGCTGCCTGTCGCGTGCGCTGCGCTAGTACTGGCAGCTGTGCAAGGTCGCGTGTAGGTCACGGTCGTTGGTGCCCATCAAGGCAGTCACATCCGGGCGGACTCCCGCTGTGCATGTGAAGGACGGAAGACGGGCCCACTGGGCAGGTAGACGGGCAGGTCTCTCAGCAGGCTGCGTGGCGCTGGTCATTCAGCTCGCGACGATGGACGCTGGTCGCAGAGCGGCGCGGCCCGGGACAGTTGGCACGGCGTTCTGTGTCCCGCGAACGCGAGATGGATCCTCGCAGCTGGGTGCCTGCACGACCAGTGAGAAGTGGAAGTGGGAGTGGGAGTGGGAGTGGAAGTGCGCCTGCTGACGAGCGCATTTCCGCCGTCTCTGTCTGGTCGACCGCTTCCGCTTTCACTCGTCCCTGTGCGCATGTGCATACATCGCGGTCGTGGATGGCAATGTTCGGCATACATGAGTGATGAATGCGTTAGCAGTTGGTTCTGCGTTCCTATGATCCACGAATCCTCTGTGGGACCTCGCGCTCCACACGTGGAGCCGTGCGTTGCGACGCCGTGGACCTATTTTGTTTTCGAGATCAGTCTATGGCTATGTTTCTGTCTGCTTGGTACAGAACTTGGATGGTTCGAAGTGGGAGAGTGCGCGGATGCCAAATGGCCCCTGGTCAGTTGAGCGAAACAGGCAGAAAACTGAACTGAACCCACACTTACGCGCGCGATACCTGTTCGAGCCCAGATCGCTGTACGGACCCTAGAGGGGCGAAGTAGTGGTACTGGAAGTATGGTTGACTAGGAATATTCCGCTTTCCAACATCCACATCCACTAACCTCGTCTCCGCCCTCCACGTGAGCACTGAGAGGCTTGTGGGATTATCATCGGGTCTCGCCCGATGTCGGGAGCCTGCGTGGAGCCTGCTGCAAGAATAGTCTCTTTCCAGGTCTCTTGACCTCTCTTCTCTCCAATACGCATCTGAGCGCTTATCACACACAGATGCTCAGTACATGTCCGGTAATCAACACCTTGCCTTCCCCCAACCGCATATGCAACCCGGAATGAACCCCGTCGTCCCAGGCATGAACGGCGCGATCCCAACTGTAGGCAACCCCTTTCCGAATCCGCCCATGAACATGCCCGAGCCCGCCATCGATCCGGATGCCCCAGTCATCCCGCCCATCCCGACCTCGCGACATGGGCGGATGGGCACCCCGTACGTCGCCCCGAGGCAATACGACTCCCCGTCGTCGGATGACGACCTCACGGACAACCTCACGCCCGACGCGCGTGAGCGGCTGCAGCCCCGGCTTGCGCCCGGGCAGTACGGCCCATACGACCCCGTACGGAGCCGGAATCGCACGCCCGCCCCTGCGCTGCGGCGTACAGGCCACCACCGCCGGACAGAGTCTTCACCCGTGTTCCGGCATCAGTCGCCGTTCGACGACGACGACGATCCGCCCGTCATTCCGCCGTACCCCGGTGGTGGGCAGTTCCAGCACCCGCCGGGGTTCGTGCCGCAGGAGTTTGGCATGGGCATGGGCGGATCGATGGATGGTCACCACCACCAGCATCACCAGCATCACCAGCAGCAGCAGCCTGAGCCAGAGACGATCCGCCCGCGCCCGTTCGAGCCTATCCAGCGGAGTCACAACCCGCTCCCTCGACCGCCACGCGACATCTTCCAGGAGTCACCATATGCGCGAGTGCTGCGCGAACTCCGGAAGCCCATCGACGAGAACGCGATCTTGGGTGGTGCGGCTGCCATACACACCGTCGGGGCGGTCAATATCGGTGGTGCACCGGTACACCAACACCACCACCATCATAGCCATACCCAGGGTACGCGCTCGAGCAAGGAGAAGAAGCGCAAGGGTCTCTTCCGCTCCCTTAGCCACCGTCTCGGTGCGGGCTCGCGCAGGTCCGAGGACGACTTCGACGCGCCGTCGCCTCCCGGACACAGCGGGGTTCCCGGGCAGACGTTTGCCGGGGGCACGTCGACGGCCATCTACCCGATCGTGCAGCACATGCCCGACGGGAGCACACAACTCATCTACAACCCGCCAGGAATGCCTGGTATGCCCATACCTAATGTCGCCCCGGGTCCTGGCGTCGTTCCTCCCCCAGGGTACGTCCCGGCGGCCACGCCCGCTGCTGGGGCAGCAAACCCTCCCCCGCCCGTCATACCTCCAGGTGTCAACTACCCTCCCTCTTTTGTCCACGGCCAGGGTGTCCCGCCCGGACCCACGCCCACGCCCATCCCCGTCCTGCAGTCCCCAGGCCCTGCACGGATGCCGACGCCTCAGCCCGGGGGTGGTGCCCCGCGCATGCCCACGCCGCAGCCTGCGCCGCCCGTGATCAAGATCTCGCGGGGGAGCGACTACGAGAGCCTGCTGCACTTGTCGCCGCACCGGGTGCACTACCAGCACAAGAGCTACCCGACGGGCATGCATTTGCTGGAGGCGATGAAGTTTTTGCCGCACAGGCCGGACTTGGCGGAGCAGATCAGGAACTGCGGCACCCCGGAGGAGGCGGTCGCCGTCGCGGCGGGGATGAGGGAGTATTGGAAGCAGGACTGGGAGTCCGTCGCGTTGGAGATGGTGCGTCGTTTCTCTTTTTCTCTTTCTGAGTTGGTCTAGGGAATAAGGGAGCTGATTGCGGCCGGGATCACGTGACAGATGGAGGAGGTGCTGTATCAGAAGTTCATCCAGCACCCGCAATTGCGGGCGCTGCTCATGGGGACGAGCAATGCGGACCTGGTGTTTTCGGACCCGGACACGACATGGGGTGATGGCCAGATTGGCCAGGGGATGAACTGGCTCGGGCATGCGCTTATGCGTGTGCGCCAGAGGTTCCGCGAGGAGGGCCTCGATGCGTAGCCCTCGGCCGTAAACCAGGGACCAAAAACCAAAAACCGAACTTGATCTGGCACTGTGCCACCGCGACACCCACCCACTCTATGCCACCCTCCCTATACGACACTACTGCGATACCTCACAAACATACTCTCCGCAATGCGATACCTACATGCATCCACCATAACACCTCCACATCTTACCGGATATCTACTCCTCCCGGCTCGTACTCGCTTACGTCTGTTCCTGCTCACGATCCACGAGAGTAACTCGTTGACGACCAGCCTCCGCTTCCGCTTCCGTCCTTTGCATGCTCTCGACTCTGCTGTGCTGTCCTTGGTCATTTCATTGCCTTGTGCTATCGGTGTTGAGTTATTGGCACATTTACATGATATTATGTTTGCTGTTATTCCTCGGGCTGTATTGTATAGCTAAGTATGCGCATGCTACGCGGATTCCACATTCGATGGCTCGTCATCAATGGTTGACCCTGTGAACAGCGGGGATGCTGTCCGAGTCCACCACTGTGCATCTGCTGCAGGGGGTTACATTCAGCGGCGGCCTTGCAGCACTAGGTGTGCGACCGACGTATAGAATGAATGGAACTGACTATGAACGCAACGGGACTCAGCTGGGCCTTTATGGATGACTTGCAGAGCTAGTGAACGAGAGGCATGCAGCGTCTTCGGCACGATGGCCAAGGGAAAGCAAGAAATCAATTACTATGATACATGAGGAATACACGAAGAACATTCATCCCATCATGAGTCATGTCCAAACCCGTAGGAGTCGTACAAAATCATACCACATATCGAAGCCCGCACCACTCCACTTCACGTACCACTCACGCAGACGACACCTTACTGTCGTCATCCAGCACCTGCACGATCTCACGGTCGCCCTCCTCCTTAATGACGACTTTACGCTTGCGCGCGGACGCCATCGCGGGCCACGGCTGGTTGAACACCTCGTCGAGCTCCTCGAGCGTGCGGCCGCGCGTCTCGACGCAGAAGAGGAACCAGAGGATGCACGCGCAGACGTTCCAGACGACGAACACGAAGTAGTACTTGTAGCCCCAGCGCTCGAGGCCGACCGAGTTTGCGAACGTGTTGATGAACCCCGCGCAGTTCGAAATCAGGATGTGCACTAAGATGACGGGGAACAGTATGCCAGTGGTGTCAGCGTGTGCGGACGTGGAACGACGTAAGGGGATAAGGGAAAGACGCACCGGCCATGCCCTTGGACCGCATCTTCTGGCTCATGACCTCGGCGCAGTACAGCGCCTGGAGCGGAGTGTACACAAATGCGTAGACGATACCGAAGAGGAAGATGAAGGTGATCGTTGCGTTCGCCCCATTTGTGTTCGTGTTCCCCGGCTGGCCGTACTTGGAAGAGAGCGCGGCAACGATAGAGAGCATGGATGCAAGCACGAACGAGCCGATGTACAGGCGCGGACGGCGGTTCAACCTGTCGGTGACGAGTGCACCGCTGAACGCGCCGAACGCGGAGAGGATGTTGTTCACGAAGTTGTATACGAGCTGCGTGTGCGTCGAGGTTACGCCCGCGTTCTTGAAGACAGTCGGGAGGAAGTACGTGATCAACTGGATCCGGACCGTCAGCGGAGTGGATCGTGTTACTCAGGAATGTTCACGTACACCGTTCCCAGCGAGCTGGCCGTTGATACACATCAGTGAAAGCGCGAGAAGCCGCCAGCGCGCGTTGGCGGTCTCGACAAGGGCGGAGTAATCCCATACGGGCTCCATCTTCCGTACTTCAATCATCTCCTGGAACTCGCGCAACTGAAGCTCGATGAGCGGATTCGTCTTTCCATCGTTCGAGTGATACTTGATCATGACCGCACGCGCCTCATCAACCCTACCGCGCGAGACGAGCCAGCGGGGTGACTCGGGACAGAACAAGATGCAGGTCATCACGATCGTTGGAGGGACTACCTGGTATAGAGAGCAGCAAAATACACATACGGTATCAGAGGCCGTGAACCGTGTGGGACCGCTCTTGGGGCTTACCTGAAGGATGAGGGGAAGACGCCAGGCCCAGGTGCTGTTCATCTCCTGCGTACCGACCATGACACCGGTCGCAGGGATTGACCCAATGAAGAAGCAGCCTGCAATAGCACCACTCTTCAGCAACGCGGTGTAGCAAAACTTGGGTGCAATACTCACTGTTGTACATGGCCCCGAGACGACCCCGCCAGTGAGCGGGCGCCAGCTCCGTTACCCACGTCGGGGCGGCAGTGGTGCTGATTGCGATCCCGAAACCGAGCGTGAAGCGACCACCCAAGAACATCGACCGGTTCTGGGCAGCCGTGACAATAGACGCACCGAGGAGTACGATGGATCCTCCAATGAACATCCCTGCACGACGCCCGAAACGCTCGGTCGCCGGCCCGGCAAAGAATGCACCGGCGCAGTTACCAGCGACATAGATGAGGAAGACTGTGAGATGACGCGGCGCTCGATGAGAGTGCGCTCGGGGAATGTACGACAGCGGGCTTACCGATACCAGTGCTCGCACCGACCTCCTTGTAACCGAAAAAGTTCAGGTATTGGGGCATGGCGTTGATCCCACCCATGAGCGACCCGTCGAAACCTGCCAAGTAAAGTTAGGTCAGACGACAGATGGAGAGGCGCGAACGGTATCATGTGCTCCACACACCAGATGACACGGCGTTGAGAAAGCCGACGATGCAAATGAAGTAGAGCGAGATGGCCCGCCTACTGAATGGGTCGAGCCTCGTATTGTCGATGGCCTCCTTGAGCTCGGCGTTGTAGATGGTCTCCTCGATCCGAGCACCCTGTAGCGGTGCGGGACTCGCGACCGAGTCGACGCGGTCCTTCGCAATGCTGTCCCGGTCATCTTGTAGTTTCGAGGCGGACATTGTGACGGCTTGCCGGGCCTAGCGGCGGAGACAGAAAGCCTAGTGCCAGAGAATGGTGTGGGGCGAGAGGGAGGGACTGGCACGGAGACATGAGGCGAAGCATTGAGTTATATACTCGCACTCGCCTCGATAACACCAAGTACAGGAAGGCATGAGAATATAATTGAGAGCGGCAATCGCATGGGCGGGCGAGATGCGATTAGCGTATCGCTGGAGTCGTGTGGGGCGCAATCGTCCTGCCGGCGCGATACTGGGCCATCTTGACAGACCCGATACAGTAAGTAGTTGTATGCATATGCCGGCATCCCCGGGCCTCGTTCCCGTTGTGGCTTGGCTCTCTTCCCAAGCGTCGCTTCTTCGAAGAAGAGATATTCAACGCTTGATGGTGCCTGAGGGACTGCAGTAATCGAACTTCGACGACCTGAGGCAGCGTAAACAGGAATATGCAAGAGTTGCAGGGGGTCTATCGACTCTGTGGGAAACTGGCAGGTCACGAGTAACACTGTGCAAGGACAGCAGAACTTTGCATTTGGCGACTGCCATGATACTATATAGCTCATTTGTTAGCGTGTTAATGCCGCAGATTGCCGAAGAACTTACTCCAATTAGTGTTCACGTAGCACTTATCCGAATCGGAACCAGGTTCGTTGTTCGTGGCCGAATCCCTACAAGATACCTACGTCATCACAGCATTAGGGCGCGTGTACCAACCGAGCATATGCGATCTGAAGGAGGACCTACGCTCCAATCCCAGCCATGACATCTAGCGGTCTGCCGGTAGGGTCAGCTATCATGTAGCTTGTCTCTTGCATGTGCATTGAGGTCGAAGTTAGGAACGCGCAGTACTTGAGAGTACTTCGGTAAACGTCGTTGTTCATCTGGGAACAGATTTCTTAGCAGAGGATCCCGTTAGCATAGTCTAGTACAGACCAGTACAGATATACGCACCTTGTTGAACAGTGGTGCCAGGTGGTAATCCGAGTGACGGGGTCAGTCAGCTATCGTCCGCGGCTACCTCCGGACCGCCGCCACCCGCCGCCAAGGAATAACTAATTGTTACAGATATAAGAAGTCTGGCACATCGTGCGTGCTTGCGTGGGATGAGATACATGCCAAACGTGCAGGCATTCAAGCCCGATTCTGGTCGATCACATGGAAAAGAGGGTTACTAGCTCGGTGACATAGCCGCCAATAGTGAAGCTAGTGAAGGCTGGCAGGTACATAAGTTCAACGATAACTCACATATACCACTGCACCCTGGTTGCGGCTGACGGCGCTTCGGGTTAGAGTACGACCCGACGAATCAGATATCAGATACGCAAACGTTGCAGACGACAAAGACGGAGTCAAACCCCAGCACTCGAAGCCGAAAGACCAGAAAACAATGTGGACAACCATACCCTTGGCGGGCACGTCACTGAAGGCCGCAGACGTGCTATCGTCAGACGCGGTGCTGCGGGCTCCACATTGCGCTCTACGGGGGCGGCCTTCAAGACGACACCGTCCCTGGTTACCAACGCACTAGGACTGATTTTGCGGCCCGGGAGAGCGGGATGAGAGAGGGAACACGACGCCGGGGAAATCAGCAGAATGGTGGCCATCTTGAACATGTCGTACACGGGGGCGACGGCGCAATGATGAGTGGGATAGAAACCACCACCATGGAGAGCGGTCCGAACTTCTGCATGATGAGAAGGATACTTGGGTAAACGTTCGAGGGACGCGGGGCGCAGAGTGTGACCGATGTATTGTGGGGGAGCGTCCGTTCGAGTTAGTCGTCGGTGTACTTCGGCAGCAAGTCGGCACGCTGGGGTGAAGGCACTAGATTCTGTGTGGCCAGAGACGTGATGTAGCTGGCTGCGGCGCAGGATACCACCCTCATAGCAGATGACCCAACTCGGTAGCGTGCCGAGGGGTAGGCGAATGTTGCTCAGCATCGCTGATACACCGTCGAGTTCTTCGTCCGGTGAAGTTCTGCAGCACTCAGCAGGCTGACGAGATTCACAAGATAATAAAACATACCTTCTGCCCACGAGAGAGGCCCAAGTAATGATCGAGCAGGGGACCGTAGAGGAAGAGGACGATTTCACCGAAAGGCAGCGTGAATATATTGTCTTCTATCTCTCATGCATCGGCGGTTGTGGATGTAGCAGAGGTTCCGATACACATTGCACAACAATTTCCACGCTGTCACAGTTTGATCAATGTTCGCAGGACCAGCGCACATCGACCCAAAGCAACGTACGATTTTTCCTGCCTCCTTCCCACAAACAGCGCCCCCACTCCACTCCACACGCTTTACCCCCTCCTCCTCGAGCGCTGGTCGATCATATGCGTCTCAAAGACGCAGGCGAAGGTCCGCACATACCAGCAGAGCATCTCGCGGACATGAAGCTGAAGCTCGCGTTTGGGTATTACGCGGGAGAAGACGAAAGGCGAGCTCCATGCGCTCGCAGGTTTTATCAGCGCCTTCGTGCGAGCGCCCGCAACTTACTTCGCCATGGTCAACTCGCAGACTCACACTTCGCTCGCTCGCTCGCCGCCTTTGCCAGCAGACAACTGAGCTTATTTGAATTGCTCTGACTGCAAAGGTGCTTTTTGATCTCTTGGTCGACGCAATTTGCTCTAGTCCTGTGCGCCTGAAATCAAATTCTACGGACAAGTGCCAACAGTCTTGCGGCAAGCATGACAGCGGACGTGTGTCAAGTTGGTAAGTTATGTTAACTTTCGTACTCCAAGGCTCCATATGAGGCTGAAACAAGACCCATGTATAGATCTCTATCACCGGGGCGATGCCCCTACCCACTGGTGCCATTCAAGAGCACATCCTCTGGCGATCCGATCTTCGGAGGGATGCGATGGAGGGTTGAAGAAATGCGCTCAGAATTGAAGGTGAAGACACGCGCCTGAGGATCGACGTCGTGCGCCAAGAAGTGCGCTAATATTCTGCTTCTCGTAGCGGTAAGTAAATGCATTGGGCGACATGAACGCATCTGATAGGTGTACGATAAGGACCTCTGCTTGCACAACTAGCACGCTCTCATTTCGTGCAGAAGGTCATATGCTACACGACTATCATTCACAGGACTTATACCCAGCGTCTCTGACGGCCGAAGGACTCACGAAGATATGAAGAGACTCTGATGAGTAGCCCGGCCGCTACGCTCGCCAGCGCTTCTCTGGATGACTCCGACGCTATCTCTTCGATATCACCTCGCGCTTCACTTCCTCTAACGATAGGCACCCCGGCGTTTGGAGGCTTGTCGGGCGAAGGTGGCACTTCCTTTCAGCTCACGGATCCGGCCCCAGTCCAGCAAGCGGACATCGGCTGTCTCATCGACCTGCCACCTGCCACTGCTGTCGACGACTTGCTTGTCGCGCTCACGGAGCCATATCTGTTGGACTGGTGTCTGCACTAGCTGGTCGTTGCTGTCGAACGTGGAGTATTGTGATAAACCGCAGCACGGTCACGTGTGAAGAGGATTTGCAGTGGAACGCGTCGGTGGCTGGCCATGTACCGCATGCACTGCTTCATCAACAACGGCGCAATTAATACACACCTTGACACGAAGACACATTCCGACCGGATCTTCTAGTAGCAATTGAAATACGCAAGCTGTACTTTCAATCGCGCGAGCTTGGCCTTTCTACCTAATCGAGAAATTCACAGTCTGACCACTTCTGCCACTCTCCTCTCCGGCGTGAGGGCATTACAGCATGTATAGAGATCGTCACCCCACTTTCAGTTAACCTGTTACATGTTGACAGATTTGACGCGCTCCGAGGGTCTGCATGCATGGTCGCCGATGCTAGGCGGACTCTGGCACCTCCCAGCTTGAGACCGAGGAGGGACGCGACGTCCATAGGCTTACGTCAAGTCGACATTATGCCCTCATCTGTCCAGGTTTCCATGCACTATAAGTCTGGCTGAAATCTTCGCCTACCATGCTACACGTCCCTCCCCGATACCAAAATGCCGAGCTCTGTTGCGTCCTCGGTTGCATCGGTAGGTACCCACCGTCCTTGAACCATATTTCTAAAGGTCTGACTCTTGGAACGAATCAGAGTCGTGCGCCTCTCGCAGATGAGATTCAGTTTATACCCACGCGCCTACTGGACGACCTGATACAGAGGAGACCGCTCACCCACACCGTAACCGACGACCTCAGCTCCTTCACCATCGTGACCCTCCGAGCCCTCTTGAAACGCATATCCACAGAAGGGCAATCGGACACGACCGAGCAGGAGCTGCTCGCCCTTCTCTCCACCCAAAGCCCGTTCCAGCTGTGGCAGAACCGCCAGCAGGTCCGGGACATGATCAAGGGCTTCGCGGAGGAAGCGGAGGACTCGGACGGGAGCGTCGACAGCCGGGCTTCCTCGTGCAGCCGCGGATTCGCGCCGTTCGTACCTGCGCTACACGACATGCTGGAGGTGAACGATGAGCAGCGGTGGGAGACACATCGATTGCGGGCCGAGGGGAAGCTGGATCGCATAACGGCCGATTCGCAGATCACGGAGCAGTACTACCGAGAGTACCTCCGGGCGTTGAGGAGAATGCCGGAGGACATCGATCAGGAATAGAAGGACCGGCGTACAGCCATCAGGGACGCTAGAAGAATTGGGAACGCTCAACTCCTTAGATAATAGAAGCCTTGCGCGCTGGTGTATGTTTGTAAACGCAGTAGTATGACACGTAGATGAGTCGTGAATGTTGTATTCTTAGATATCCCTGTCCTCGACATAAAGCGCGCTCCCCTTGTCGCTCGCATTCTCGGGAATGGGCGCATTGTTGATATCCTCCTCGATACGCTTCTGCTGCTCTGCGCGGATCTTGTCGCCCTCGAACACTGCGCCGGGGCCACATCAAGCATCAGCGAAACGGCTCTGAAACTGGGAGGTGCAAGCAAGAAACACGCACGGAAAGCGAGCTCCTCGAGTGTCCGGTTGGATGTCTCAGGGAAGAGGAACCACACGAAGATGACCTCGAAGAGGAGGAAGACGCAGTAGCTGATGTAGTACTTCCATCCGGCGTTGTTGATCCCAATCGGGTTAACGAACTGGTTGAAGAATCCAGCAGCGCGGCCCCACCACTGGAACACGGCGATACCCTTCGCACGGGCATGGAAGGGGAACAGCTCGACGAGGAATGCTGCACACGGAGAGATCTCATGAGCACATGCACATCCCCGATACTCATGCCGGGATACGCACTATAAGTGAGAGCATTGTAGCCAATATTGTACGCTGGACTGTAGAGAAAGATGAACGCAATGACCGCACGAGACGCTGCCTGGGAGCCCGTCATCTCATACCGCGCACTCGCGATCGTCCACCCGGTGAAGATGAGCGTGAGCGAGATCGTGCACGTCAGATACATCGTGCGCCGCCTAAACTTGGTCACCGTCAGCGCGAGCGCCGTCGCGTTCACGAAGCCCCAGCACGTCATCGCGAGGTTGATCAGGTTCTTCGTGCGGTCGTCGTGGATGCCGACGTTGTCCAGGATGCGCGCGAGGAAGTACGACGTGAGCCCGTTCCCGCTCCACTGCGTCGCAAGCCCCAAGAACGAGCAGATGAGCAGCCGCCGGCGCATCCCCGGGGAGGCGACGAGCTGGCGCCAGGAGCTCCGATTCGCCTGCTCCTTCTCGAGCTCGAGCGTCTTCTCGATCTCAGCGTACTCGAGTTTGACGAACTCGGAGTTGAGGTCGCCTTCGGCGTGGTACTTGGCGAGGACCGCGTACGCTTCTTCTCCGCGGCCTTTCGAAACGAGCCAACGAGGGGACTCCGGGAGGAACCAGATGAAGACGATCTGGAGGAGGGAGGGGATGACTTGCAGAAGGGAGGGAATGCGCCAGCCCCAGTTGGTGGGCATCTCAAAGGTGCCGAGGGTCACTCCGGCTGCGACGATTGCGCCGATGAACCACGAGGCATTGAAGAGAGAGCCTATGCGGGCACGCTCCTTCGGGTACGCAAGCTCTCCGATCATAGAGGATGCTCCGACGATGGCGAAGGGAATGCCAAAGCCGAGCAAGAAGCGGGCGATGACGAACATGGCAACTACATAAAAAGCAGCAGTAGGTCAATCAAAGAATGGGCTCCAGAGATAGATATGGGCACGCACAGTCTTGTGATGCCGTCTGCAACACAGCACCAATGATCATGATAACACTGCCAAACGCGATAGCGAACCTGCGCCCCCACCTATCCGTGACGAGAGGGACGAACGGAAGGGAGCATATCGAACCAAGGGAGTAGAGGGCAGAGAGGAGACCCAGGATCGTCGATCTGGGATGGTTGAAGACTAATAGCCCCCTGATTCAAACGAACGTCTTTGACGATTTTGCTTCGGTCACTCACAAGCATCCCAAGTGGGCACGGCCTGCAAGCCGTTCATCATCGACGAGTCGAACCTGTCGCACGAACGACTCTCTGAGTACGTGGGCCTGCGCTAGATGAGGTTCACGAAACTCACCCGCTAGTCATTTCGATCCCGATACACGTCGGGAACATGAGAAGGTACAGCAGGCGCAGATTGCGCTTTCTGTACCACGGCACCTTGTCCTGCTGCACCATCCGGTTCACGAGCACGTCGTCTCCGCCAGCACCGATTGCCATGTTGTCGTCACGGTCGGCCGTTATCGTCCACAGGGCAAGGTGTGCGGGAGGCCGGTACGCAAAGGAGGACGCCCTATCCCCGCACTCGACTTGCGCTTTATATGCTCTAAGAGATTCGCGGTGCTAAACCCGTTTGCGAAACGAGGCATTCAATCGCAACGCACAGCGGAACCCGGGGTGGCGTAGACATTCTCGTACTGATCCATGGAAACTCCGGGGTATCTGCTCGGCGGCAATTATCTATGCGGCCTGCGGGAAAGGTGTGGCCACACACCAAGCGCAGACGCCAGCATTCAAAGGCTGTCGGTGCAGGTGCGCAACCTAACTGCCTGTTCCTATCGTCGAAGCTTGGAAGCTCTGCCGACAGCCCCACAGCAGAGGATGTCGTGCCTTTGTGGGATCGTCAAGAGAGGTCATGAGGCCAGGATGGAATGGAGTACGGAGAAAGATCGGTGGTTGTGCTGGGTCGTGGGGGCGTACGGGCGGGTTCTTGGCGTCCGGAAACGTGCTCTCGGGTGGGAGCGCTCTATTGAACTCCACACCATCGTAGTCGCTACCCCGGGAAGAGAATTCTTCCTCATCGAGAATGCTGTAGTCTATCACTACCCCGCACTTCGGTGATGATGGGTCCTGGCTACATACGTCGGGGCATCGACGACGCTGGGCAGGCGGGGGCGCTGCGAGGACAGACAGCCGTATCGCCGGCAGCGTGGGTGATATGAAGAGGGACGCGTTTCACCATACCGGAGCTTGCGCGAAGCCTGAGTATCAGGATAAGCTGACGAAGATCGGTATGTGAGCCCAGTCACAACAGCATGTACTCACCGGTAACTCCACGGGATGTTCGCAACAGTTATCTCGCCAGCACCTGAGGCGCATATTCGCTAGAGTGACCCAGCCAGGCGTGTACCGTACCTTTGGAAGGTTTTAGAATGTGATATCTGCCTAAGACGAGGCCCTCAGAACACACGTGGATATTGTCGCATTGAACACAATGCACAGGCACAGAGCGATGCGTCAGTTGCGCCGCAACGTCGATGTTGACTGACAGTTCCTAGTGCCAATACCGTCGGTCCGACTCCATCGCTGCAGCCCCCAGCCAGAAGGCCTACAAGCCGACGGCGCGTTGAGACGTAAATTTTCTGCCCACACAATGCCTGTGAGAACATGTCTGAAGATCCCTCAGCGCCATGAATAGACTCTGTGCACCCCTGTGCACGAACGTTAGGCAGAAGCACGCACATTTCGCCGACGATGAATCATCCTGTGGAGCATGAATACCTCGCGCACAGGGATCGTCCTGAGGCACAGACACGTGCACGCTGTGATGTACGCGTACGTACTTGAGGGATGGGCGTCGGGCATCCGGAGTTCCTTGATAAGACGTGGTGCTTCGCGATAAAGTGGAAAATTCCTCTTCGTTCGTGGCAACTGAATGCAGATCGAAGCGCAAGTACAACAGGAAGGCAGATAGTCCACACACGGCCACACGAGGATGTCACTCGTACGGGAGGTGCGTCGCCAACCTGCACGTTGTACGGGATCGGGTCACCAACGTACGCTTGCTGCATGGAAAAGGATCAAGTCAAGCATCCAGTCGCCACACTCCGGGACTCACCTCTGTATGCACCTGCGTGCCAACCAGCGAACCTATCATCTTCAATCTCGGATCCACGGAGTCTATTCTGAGAACATGGGCAAGAATCCTGCGAGTGAATCGTCATCCTCGTTTTTCCAACCATGGCGGGGAGCCTGTCCACTGTGACCGCAACGGCGTCACCTCCCAGTTTCCATCTGTGCCGCTGGCGGTCCGAACCTCAGAGCGCAGGCGGGCATGAATCCTGCAAGTCGACATTTCTCGTTCGTCCGCGGCGCATCAACGTGCTATCCACCGTGATTACCATAGAGGGCCGCCATGGCCAGCGCAGCGCGGACACCCGAATAGCGAGAAACGTCCCCCGGAGCCAAACACCGTCTTTTGTGATTCTCAAATGGCAGGCCTAATGCTGTCAGGAAACGGACTGCAATGTGCAGTGGAAGTCGGTCGGCATCTGGATAACTTTCTTGGGTAGCGGGCGGAGTGACGGAGACGGGGACTGGACGTACCAGAGTGGAGGTTGAGATCTTGGGTGCTCGTCGCATGACGGTAAAACTAGTACTAGAAACGAAGAGCCTCAGCTATACATAATTCACTACATACCCCATGTCATCGTCAAACATCGCCAGTCGCGAGCTGCAGGGAGTAACCACGCGAGAGTGAGGCGACTCAAGGCGAGCTGTATGCCTACACGTGGCGACAATGGCGACAACCGCTTTTAACGAATCTCCCGAGCATCTTGAGAGCCCATCTTGAACGCACGAGCAGACAGTCAAGAAGGGGGCAGAAAAGCCAGAACAACAGTGCGTATGACAAGTGAAAGACTGAAAGTAGCACGCCCACACACCTATCCACGGCGTACCTATCCTGCAGCCAAGTCCGTCCCGCGTCTCGGCGCGACGTCTCCCCCCTCCTCTTCCTCATAGTCTGATCTCCCAAGGTTAGTACTTATGTGCTCCTCCCTGGCTCGGCGCATCGGCTTCAAGCGCACTTGACGGCATCGACGCAGCGGCGCTCGACCTCCTTGAAATTGATAACGTTCCAAATCGCCGTCAAGTACTGCACGAACATGTCAGCCCATGCGCTAGCGCGAGAGGGAAAGGCGACTCACATCGGCCTTGACGTTGTAGTACTGGAAGTAGAAGGCATGCTCCCAGATGTCGATGCCGAGGATGGGAGAGGAGAGCGCGTCCTAGTTCTTTGATGGCTAACTAATCTTGTATATCGTGTACGTAGCGTTGAACAGACCGCTGCGGCCGTTGCGCGATTGAGAACTTGCAAAGTCGGGTAGTACGAAGGGCGAAAGTGTAACACTCAGAATCGAATGCGAGAGAGATAGGGTCCTGCACGAAAGTCGGCGACTTTCTTACTAACAGTTGTTAACTCAGAGGCCCCAGCCTTTTTAACAGCGGTTACAAATCGTTATTAACCGGGGAGTCGATAACAGTCCAAAAGTTATTAACCAGTTACAATTCAGTGTTAATAACCGGGCGCTTGTCAGAGATTCCAGTGTGGTACGTCGTCCGCCTCCGAGTCCGCCTTGTCCTTCTCGCTAATCCTTTACCTGTCCTCCCTCATGCTCATTGTCGTCCATCCCACTCTGCCCGTTGTCCGCATCCGCAAGAATCTCCCACAGCTTCGACGACGAGAGGTCAAACAACCCGTACATGTCCTCGAAGCTGAAGTCCGATCCGAGGCCATGGGAGCAGCCTCGACAGAGTGCGAAGGCGCAGCCCTCGGGTCAACGTGGGCAGGCCAGTCCTCGAAGATGTCGTCGTTGGGGTGCAGCGGCTTCTCACGAGAAGCAAGGACGGAGGGAGTGAGCTTTGACCATCGGACAACTGGGTGCGTCTGAGGGGGAACACTCTCATCCTGTAGAGTAAGTACCACAAATTTAGAGTCAGAATCAAATGATGAGGCGGCGGAAATGAGGACGAACCTCGTTGAGATACCACTGCCGCACCTGTATCATGTTAGTGAGAGTCTTGACATCCTGCCGGTTCCGGATAGCGGAGTTATACCATGTGAAGTTCGATGCGGTCCTCTCGTCCGCCATAGAGTTGACCGTTGCCGCGTAAAACTTGACGGCGAGAAGCTATCAAACTGTCAGTACGCTGATAGAGCGGCGAGACGCCTGGCGTTCAGTAGTAGACCTGCGGAACTTTTCCACAATTCCTAAGTAACACGGTCAACAGAGACCTCTACTTTCCCACAGTTTATAACCTGGTGTCAAACAGCTGATTGCCTGAACCATGGTGCGCCTTCCGGCGGAATCAGCCGGAATCCGGCGGAAGCAGGCGTCAATCACAAGTAACAAAGTTTCTTATGAGCATCTTATCCCTGATAACTATCGGAGACACTCGCTCCCTTTGCCTCCCCATGGTCGTCCTTCTGCAGGGACACGCTGTACGCTTCAGTTAATGCATTCACTTAATTCCTTCTTTTATGCAATACATGATGTCGTCACAGCTGGTCGCCACAAGCTGCTCACTTCATTGAAGTGCTTGAACGGCTTAAGTGTTATGAAGAACCGCTTAAGTGTTACGAAGAACCGCTTAAGTGTTACGAAGAACCGCTTAAGTGTTACGAAGAACTGCTTAAGTGTTATGAAGAACCACTTCAGCTTTTTGAAGAATCACTTCATTGGTTGTCTGTTGCATGGGCGTGAACCATCTCACTTGAATGCCGGACTACTTGACCGATTGTAGCTGATAATATATTATCTGAGCCTGAATGGTAATAAGGGGAGAATGAATAAATTAACAAGTCTAAGTAAATGAAACAATCCGTAAATAAGAAATAAACCTGTCGCTTGGGAAAAAGGTCACATAGTATTAGAACAGTGGAACCCCTTCAGCGTAGGAAGCTCTAGAAAGCAGAACCACTTAAGCGGAAATGAGATCACTTGAAAAACAAGCAACCACTTAAGTGGTTTGGAATACAGAGACATAACCGCTTCAGCGGAAAGGTGGAACCACTTCAGGGATTGCCTGAAGCGGTCCAGCTAGAAGAATAACCACTTAAGTGGTTGTGTGGTTTCCACAACGTCCATAGACACACATATAGGAATATGCTTTCCAGACCACTAGCCGCCAACGTGAGCTAGTAGAGGAACCAGTTCAGGCATAGAAGAACCGGTGAAGCCTCCGCGGACTTAGAGGGATGGGCAAAGGGTGGTATATGGCCGACAGCATACAGACTACTTACTGAGACTACTACGCGTTTCTTACTGGTCTTATCTTATCAACCGGGCCGATCATATCTCCCATCATCCGCCATCATCCGCCGGATTCCGCCGGATTCCGCCGGAATCCGGCGGAAAGTGCACCATGGTTCAGGTGTTCTCTCAAACAGTGTAAAAGGTACCTGTTAATAAGTAAGGGTTTCATGCAGGACCCTAGAGAGAGAGAGCTGGAATGGCGCACGACTGACGCCCGTTGATGGGGGATCAAAACGTCGTATTCGAACTCAAGACGGCGCATATATACAGGCATATGCTACAGATTGACGGGACCGACACTTCAGGCCTTAGAGCTGGAAGGGAGGGAGATACATAACTACAGGGAAGGTGCTAACCTCTTAACATAAGTGAGGCGCGATCATAAGAGTGCGCATGGGGAGTGTGGAAGTGCAAAGCCAACTATGAGTAATGTACATAAAGTACATACGTAGACGAGCTCATCACTCAGTTATTGGCCTGAGAGAAGTACTGAAAGGAAAGCAGATCCTTGGTCAACTGCTTCCTATGCCTGCACCCGCAGCTCGTGAGCGATTCGATACATCTCAGTCTAGCACTCGAGGAAGACTTACTTCGTCTTCGTGTGGTGCGCGAGGAGTTCGACGTCCCGCGGCATCCACATCGACTTGCGCCGCCAGCTACTCTTCGTGAGGTTACAGCATATCTTGCACGCAGGCGGATACCGCTCGGCGGCCATGAGCGCTGCGATCTCGTCAGCCTCTCCCTGGGGTATCTTGTACTCCGGATACGACATCTCTTCCCCAGGACAGAGCAGCTTCAGGCATGCCTTGACCGACCTGTGGTTGTTGAGTATCATCTCCCCAGGACGGGTTCTGTAGTTCCTGCAGATACAGACGTCAGCATGACATGATGTGCTGCGAACAGGAGGCATGCGACTCACGTAGATAGCACTCGGACCCGGTCGTCGTACCAATGTTGCTCGGCCAGGACGTGGCTGAGCTACACCCCAACGGATCAGTTTATGCGAAAGTGAGGCGTGAAGAGGACGATGAAGACTCACGAGTATACCCCAACTCGACTCATGCGCCGGAGGCAGCCTCGGGTCCCCGCACGCACATACCAGCCTCCCGCTCCTCACAAGCCCATCCAGCTCAGCATGGGACGCGCCCTCCTCCACATCCAAAGCCTTCAGCGCATCCTTCGCCGCCTTCTCGCCCAGCCACATCGCCGAAACCCATGGAAGCTTCAGCCAGCCGGGCAGTGGCTGGCCAGTGCTGCGGCTCTTGGGCTCGTTCGGAGGCCAGCTGTCGTTCCACTTCAAATGCGGATGCTCCGTCCGCCAGTGCGTGCATATGTCTTGAGCGGAAAGCGACGCTGTCAGCGAACAGTGGTGGCAGCTGAACAACGACGAGGCCTTTGCGAGCTCTGCGTCGACCTGTGCAGCGTCGTATGCGGGCAAAGGCTCCTTCTTGTATATGGGCCTCTGCCGTTCGTCGTGCAGCATCTTCGCAAGGGTTCGTTTTGCGTCCGCTATGTACGGTTGTACCTCTTCGCGCAGCTTGTCCAGGACGGGAACGACGCGTGCCAACGTGACGGGAGTTTCGGCGTTGTTCTCGGACAAGACCGCCGCCATACAGGGCAGCGCACCTGCGTCGTAGAGGTTGGGCATGAAGGGACGCTCGGTCTCGGGGACAGTCTTGAGAAAGTCTTCGTAATACGGAGCTAACTCGACGCGACGTTCCTTGAGACGTGCTTCGAACGCTGCTTGGAGACGGTCTTGTCGTTTCTGCTCAATGAGGGCTTCCAGCTTCGGACGTGCATCCGTCCAGACTGATTTGAGGTGTGAAGAGTCAGAATCCAGCAACGTCGAACGAGAATAGCTAACACACTTTGGTCGTTCAGCTTTACCGGCTGCTTGAGAATCTTGTCCCATACGACGTTTCTCACTGGGAAGTCGTCTTCGCTGTAGCCTAGCTCGAAGAGCTTGTCCTTCATACTAACCGCAGTACGCACATCAGTATATTTTACGCCGATACTGGAAATCAAGACTTACGCTCGGCTACATTCCGCCCTCGCCTTCCTTGCCTGTATAAGCTGGTCAAAGAGGGTCTTATGGCGCCACTCCCATACCGCTTTTCCGAACTAGAACATACATGAGGTCGGTCAGCCACGTCTGACTCGGACCTCGGGCGCTGGGCTACTCACCGTCTGCATCTGTCGGACATACTCGCGCCGTTCATTGAGGAACGTTTGCAAGGTCTCGGAATCGCCCAAGTGCATGAGTCTGATAATCTCATCTCGCACGGCGTTCGCCTCGACGACATAGTAGTCGTAGTGCTGGTGGTTACGATCTGGATCACAGCGGAGATCAGAAACGCCTCCTAGGTCATCTGGAGTCAGCATCACCCAAGACGTAGCGGGAAATACGCTGGCACGGCTACTCACGGAGGGAGTCACTGAACCCCGCAACATACGCAAACCAGAAGCGATCCTTGCGCTTGACGCTCGAGAGCTCAAGAAATTCGAGTGTGTCCCCCTGCACCATGCTGCCGTATGCCACCAATTTCAGCTGTGGTCTCGGATTCTCACCATCAACCCTGCCGTACGCGACTCACTTTGTACAATAGCACGGGGCGCAGAACCGTAGCGCGAGGTTATAGTCGAAAGTCGTCGAGTGCTCGACCCCACAAGCCTGGTTCGCGTGGATGAGCAGATGATAGTTCTGACTATACGGCGGACTCACGAAGCAGTACTGATCAAACAGGAACGCCGCATACCGCGGCTCCGAGAGGGTCGGCGGGCAGTCCGGCAGCCCGGGCACGTTCATGCGCGCCTCCTTCCACAGACACTCGTTCTTCCTCGACAGCAGTATCGATCGGAAGAACTTGGAAGTACGCGACAGGTGGATGAGATCCAAAGGGCGGAGCCATCCGATGATCTGCAAGCGGCGGGATGAGCGGCTCGCCTCCAACAACTTGAAGTACCGACGAGCAGCGCGGACGAGTGGTGACACACCATGTAGAAGATCTCCGAGGGCACATCCTTGAGCGCGGAGAGTTCGCCGACCTTCACCTCGGACGAGGGGCTCGTTGCCTTGTACTTACGGCTCAAGAACGAGGGAGCCTTCCGGGGTACCAGTCCTTGGCTGACGTTGAAGGCGTCTGTACAATCGTCAATATCTCAATACGCATGCTCTCGCTCGCGATCCGCAAGTTAAACTCACTTGTTGTGTAGTGCATACTTGACATTGCTGTGGCTCAGCAGATGACGGTCGTGGAATAGCGGTGTCGCTTGCCGCGCCGTGCCTTCTTATAGGTGTGGCCGCAATGGCCCGGGGATGGGCATTGACGCTAGATCCGTGTCAATTGTGTTCAAAACATACGCTTTGGCCGGTAATTTGGGAATTGGGGGCGGTTTGACTCGAATAATGATGGTATGACTTACGCTTTGTCCGTCGACCCGGTGGCGTTTTGAGAGCCTGTGACGTCCCCAGCTTCCATCACATACAGTGTGTAGAAGAGTTGTTCCCTCCCATGTAGCTCTGTTTCTAGCTTTCGAAGTGCACATAGTGCTTGGTGTGTGGCCCTGGGAGTTAGATTGACATCGTTGTCGAGGTTATGACGATGTCGATAGGATCATCGTTGTCGACGCCTTCGCCAAGGCCGTGCGCGCAGAGCCCGGCTCGGCTCGAAAGCCGCGGCTACGGCTCGGCTTTGGGAGCTACGGCTTGTGGAAGTGGTGAGCCGGGCTCTCTACTACTAGGACGGCTTGGGCTCAGCTCAAGCTCGGCTCGGCCTGAGCTGGAGCCCAAGTACAGCGGGCGCTTGCGAGGTCGTGACTTTGAGAAAGCAACGTTGACAACTTCCGGCCCGGGACCCCCCACGGAGAGACGACACAAATAAAGACTGCGGACAAGGTTTGTGAGCTTGAATTCTGCAGTTTTTAGGCTGAGACTTATTCAAGAACTGACCATGATTGCCCCTAGGCCTCCCATCCGTAGTGTCAGGCTCAACCTCGAGAGCCCGGCTCGAGCTCACAGAAGTCGTGAGCCGAGCCGTCAGGCCGCCCAGCTCGGCCTGAAGTGAGCCGGCTTTGGGAGCCTGACGGCTTGGAGCCGGGCTTGGCACACTACGTGCGCTGCACCAATGCAATGAGATAGAGCAGGAGCTCGTCGTGGTCGACTCGACTTCTAGTCTCCGTCAAGCACCAGGGTTCTCACAACAGGACGTCAGAGATGATACACGTCATGAAAAATATGATTGCTGCCATCTGCCCAGCTACAAGAAGTAAAAACCCGACATACTAGCATCTAGAAAGCACAGTACGATACGACAAGTTGACATGTACAAATACCAGACTATAGGCTGTGAACTACAATAAGCACATGGATATATATCTACAAGGAACATGCGAACGTCTCGTCGTCATCACTCTAGCGAATGGATGGATGCGCAACAGGGGTGTAGGGAACAAGCAAACTGACGGCATGAGCCTACGAGCTAGCGGTGCCGCGGTTCTGGCGGAAGCGGAGGAAGTTGTCGATGAGGCCGTTGAGGTTGCCCATGCCCTTCTCCTCAGGGAGCCACTCGCCGTTGTTGACGCAGAGGATCTTCATGCGCTCGTGGTAGTTGAGGTCAGGCAGGAGCTTTGGCGTGATGAGGAAGTACTGCCCGCTGTCCTCCTGGCACGTCACCTCGACCAGCGAGTTGTGCACCGCGCGCTCGGCGCGCTGGTCCATGCCCTGGTTGATCTCGTCGACGAGCGAGAACGGCGCACGCGCCTCTTCGGTCAAGCTCATGAGATAGAGGATAGTAGTCAAGGACCGTTCCTGTTGGGACGGTTAGTCATGCACATACACTAACGACAAGATATAATGATACGATACGTACACCTCCAGACTGCCGCTCTCCAGTGAGGAGCTGGAGCTTCTCGTTGTCACGGAACTTGACCATGATGTCGATTGCCCACTTCTCGTAGTCCTCGTCCTCACGTATCCGGATCTCGCCCGCGCAGCCAATGCGATCGAAGGCGGCAGAGAACTTCTTCCCGATGCTACCGACGAGCTTCTCCAGCTCGGGCTGCCAGTTGTCCTGTCATCGAACCAGTTAGCGGCATGCACCCGCGAATGACGAAGTGGTCGATTGCTCACCCTTGCCATCTTGATGCCTTGCTCGATCTTCTTCATACGCTGGTCGAGGCCCTCGATCTTCGCACTGAGCACGTCGATCTATACACGACAGGAGTTCAGACAAGGCCAACGATGACACAGCGACGAGACCTACCTCGGCCTTGCGCTTGTTGTATTGCTCAACGACGTTGGCATTGGTAGCCATGTTCATCTCGAGCTCTTCGCGACCTTGGTCGAGATCAGCCCTCCACTCATCCGTCGACTTCGCCACGAGCTCGCCAGCCTGGAACACGAGATGAGTACCATAGTCCGATCGCGAAGTATGCAGGGGTCGTACCTCCTCCATCTCCTTGAACTTGTCACACTGCTCCACCTCTGCTTCGGCCAGCTTCTCCTTACTGACTTCAAGCTTCTGCTGAGAGATTGCCTTGGCTTGCTTGAATCGTTCCACAACTTATAACCTCATCAGATCACATCCTCACGGGTACCAGTAGAGGAGTCACGGGTACTTACTGTCTACCGCCACATCGTGGGCCTTGGCGATTGCCTCGGCCTGATCCTTGCACATGGCCTCTAGCGCGGCCTTGTTCGCGCTAATTTGCAAAAACTCCAACCCTGCGCGAGCAGCGGCCTCCTGTTCCTTGATGGCAGCATGCATAAGATCCTACCCAAGTACTGATTAGTACAGGTCCAGATGGAAAACAACCTCTCGAAAACTTACGACATATGCTCGAATACAGTTAACCCGTTTGCTCGTGATGGTCAGGAGCTGCTGCTTGATCCTGTTGCGCTCGACGTCGGCAGGCGGAGCGTCCCGGAGCCTTACCAACTTCTTCTCATGTTGCTCTACATGAGGCATTGCAGTATCAGTACTTCGGCGCCTCTTGCAGGGAAAATATACGAACGCAGGCTCAGCTCCGTAGATTGGAACTTCCTCTTCGCGTCCAACACTGCACGCTTCCGGGCCTCCAGCTTGTCCTGCACGATATCTGAGTGAACTATACACACCCAAGGAAAACACACGGAACCCACATGTGCAGCTTTGTACTCCCTGCCAGCGGCTTGGATCTCCTTGTCTTCCGCCGAGAGCTCCTGCTCCTCCTGCTGAACAGTGCGCATGTTCGTCTGCGCATCAGCGAGCTTCATCTGCAGTTCCCTCTTGACCTGGAGATCGACTGTACGAAAAGAGCATTAAGAATATGGAGAGATAACCTCCGCGACAGGATCCATACCAGTAGCGTGGGCGAGCGAGCGAGCCTGCTGGATCTCGCGGGTGGCGTTCTGAGGAAGACGCTTCCCGTACCTCGAACGGGTAACCTGGTTCATAACCCTTCCGATCACGTAGCTGACACCTCCCGCATGCGCGGCCATCTCCATCGCCCGGTTGGGGTCGACGGATTGCGGTCTCAGGGCGATCGCCTGAAGTTGCAGAAGTAAAGTCAACATTCGGTGAACCAGCAATAAGACGAGCTAGCCCACGTACCGTACGATGTAACCTGACGTCGGAGCACAAGAACCACCTCAGTCCCTCCGGGCAATCGATGAAGTCAATAGCATAGCCATCAAATCCGAGTGCACGGAGCTGCTCCGCAGACGCCGGGGGCGGCGGGAGCCTGCTGTGGTCCGCAGGCTTGAACCAAGTGTTGATGCGGGCTTTCCTGCCGATCGCCTCAGGAGTATCGACACACAGCCTGTTCAGGAGTTGATAATCCTCCTCGCACTGCGCAACGATGGTGCGCAGCTGGGGTCCACCAAAGCAGGCCTCCACGGCGTCGACGTACGCCCGGTTGGGAACAGTGACGCAAAGCATGGCCGGTTCAAAGATCTCCATCCGGAATCGATTCTGGTTCTTGCGCAGCCACTCGACGACTTCGGCGCAGTCTGGATCAAAACGTCTGAGCATCTCAAGTTTCTGGTGAGAAACACTGTCGAGCTGCTGCAACCTACAAGACCACTCGTTAGTAACCCGCACGTGGTGGCTACCATAAGGCTAAACACTCGCCTGGTGTTGATCTGGTTGATCTCGTGCTTGCACTTGCTGCCCTTCTCGATGTTGGCCCGTTGCTTCTCCTGAAGTTCCTGCAGCCTCTGGTGGGTGTTGTTGTTCTCGATGTTCAACGCTTTCTGCACGTCACTCAGCAACAAGCACCACTCTGATATCGGGATGACGCACGATCTCGTTCTGAATATCCTCCAGATTCTCCGTCTCTGGTGGATGTGCGAGTTTCTCCTTCAACTCCTCGATCGTCCTTTCGGTCCGCTTGATCTGGTTCCCGCGTTCTTTCTCGGTCTTCTTCAGAGAGTCCAGCTTGTTCTTCAGTTCCTCCGCTTCTAGGTCCTGCAAGAGAAGTCAGTAATTATCACAAATACTAATCTTGATATATATATATACCAGGCCGTTGACCTCCTCCCACTTCGAGCTCATGGCCTGGAGCTTGCGACGGACGGCATTCTTCTTCTCGTCGCGGACCTTCTCGCGCTCCTTCGCCTCGGCCTCCATCGTCCTACGCAGACAAATCTCAGTCTGCTTGCTTTGCATACTATGCAGGATGCTTACTTTTGCATGTCTACGAATGGCTTATTGCGCGCTTCCAGGCGCCTGACGTTCCTGACTGCCTCCGTCCTTTGGGGTTTCAGCTGCCTGTATACGTCGCGAGCCTCGTAGTACTCCTTGAAGGGCACGATGAGCTCAAGGAGCTGGATCTGGAAGTACAGGTGACGGGTGAGCATTCGGTCGCGATACGCAGAGAAATGTGCTTACCTTCTTCTCAAGCGCACGACGTTCTTCATATCGCCGAACATCACGTTCCAGATTTGCATTCCGGTCCTCCATGGTCTTGAGTTGCTCACGATCGGCATTAACAGCCTGGGAGGCGTATCGTCAGTCACACCATTCATATAGTTAGATCATCTCTCTCACATCTTGTATCGTCCTCAATTCCTTCCCAGAGCTGATCAGCGTATCGTGCCACGAAGTGAGATTCTCGTTTCCAGCGGCGCGCTGCGTCTCCCGGAGGAGTTGCTGGGGACTCATACGCGCGAACTCGGCGACACGGTCCTGGGGCAGGAAGGCGCTGTTTCCTAGTGAGCAAAGCAATGCCGCTGAGTGAGGAGTAGCGCAGAGAATACGTACCATAAGTTGTTGACCTGGACGTTGAGCTCGGCCATGCGCGCGTTGATCTCCTTGCCGGATGCTGACTTCCCGTTTAAAACAAAGGGGGCAATCTTGGAACTGCTGGACAGCAGACGACGAATGACCAAGTTAGGCTTGCCCTTCGCGCCCTTCAGCTCGATCTCGATATGCCCATCTTTCTTATCGTTCTTTACATACGATTTCAGCTCTGGCGCGCGGTTCAGAAGCTACAAGCGAATGCAAGGTTAGCCTGCGTTCAACCCCCAGTGCCTACATGATAGCAATAAACAGCCTCGCGACCCAAGAATGGACGGCTACTCACAGCTGGAGGGAAGTTCAGACCGAGACAGATAGCGCAAGCGATGGAACTCTTCCCGGTGCCATTAGGCCCGAAGATCATATTCAGGTACGGGCCAGGACGGAATTCCACCCAGTCATAGGTGAGGAAATTCCTTAGCTGTATACGCACAATAGAGCCGGGTATGAACCTTCATTGTGACAACGTAACCACGGAGATAAGTATACGCGCCCCAAGTGAGTACCACCAGACAAAACGTACCCGTCTACATCGCGAGGAAGAGTCTGCCCGCGCTTTTCAGCCTTCGGGCCCCCGTCAGTAGGGCGCGAGTCGCCCTCGTCGTTGATCCTGGCGCGTTTTCGGCCCTTTGGAGATTGCTCTGCATCCTCGTCCTCATCCTGCTCTCCCTCAGCATCGGCGTCATCATCGTCCTTCTCGTCCTCGTCCGCGCTCTCCTCGGCTCGCTCCTCCTCCTCTTCAGCGTCGACGTGATCCCTCATTACTGCGCGCTTCCCGCGGGTGGCACCTCGATTTGTCGCAGATTTTCCGCTCGTCGGCTGCACCGATGCAAGGTCGTTGTTTTCTTTGTGCGATTCTGACGAGTCGTGAGACACAGCCCTGCGCGCCATCGCCAACAAGAGAGTGGAAGTGGTGGTGGTGGTCGGCGCTGAGGAGGACGTCCCTTGGACGCGTCGCGCGACTTGGCTTCAGGGCCGGCCTTTACGCACGCGGTCACATGTGACAAACGCGGTGACTCGGGATCAAGATAGACGCGTATAGTGGCCACACTTTCTCTCGTCCGTCGACTTTGCTGTCGAGTCTCATCCGGCATTACTTCCTTCATCATGAAGATCAGTGCGTGCAGCTCGATAGAAATGCTCACTGACTCTGCACGCTGGCCCTCTTACGAGCCGTATGGTTGACGGGTAGTTAGCATAACTACTTTCCATGCGCGTGTGACGGGAAGACTTCGTATATCTTCCATGACTGTATCAACGACCTTCAGGGGTCAGCGTGCAGAGTCACAGGGCATAATATGACATCCAATCGACTAGCTTCTAACCCCACTCATCAGCTTTCGTAACCGGAAACGCCGGCAAGCTGAGGGAGGTTCGTCAGATCCTAGGTGCTTCGGGCGTCGAGGTAGACTCTCAAGAATTGGACAGTATGTTGTGACAATGTTGGTGCTGCGTCAACTGACTTTTCTACCTCAAAGTTCCAGAGGTACAAGGTTCGACTCGAGAGGTCGCCACAGCTAAGTGTCGACGCGCCGCTGAGCTGCTCGGCGGACCGTGCATCACCGAGGACACTGCACTCTGTTTCGAGGCCCTGCACGGCTTACCTGGACCGTACATCAAGTATTTTCTGAAAGAACTCGGACATGATGGTACGCATGTGGGCCCGTGGATCATATTGACGACGATGATTCATTGATACGACAGGCCTCAACAAGCTCCTCGTCGGTTTCGATACCAACGCCGCTTGGGCCTTATGCACGTTCGCATATAGTGCGGGACCCGGTCATGAACCGGTCCTCTTCGAAGGTCGCACGGATGGTCGCATTGTGCCAGCGCGCGGCAGCGGCCACTTCGGCTGGGATCCGTGCTTCGAAGCAGAGAACACCGGAAAGACGTACGTGCAGTTCTCGAAGATCAATACAAATCCTAATACATGCCACATCCGACAGGTATGCAGAAATGCAAGCCGATGAGAAGAACAAGATATCGCATCGCGGCCGTGCACTCGAGAAGCTAGAACAGTACCTGCGCACCCTACCAGCAACGTCATGAGTTATGACTTCCGAGTGTATAGCCTTGTAGCAATGAATGTCCACAACCATGTAGCAAGTATCAGATGCACCGTATAGGTGAGTCCACGTAGCTCTGCTGCGCTCATGCTCGTACGAACGCTGACAGACTTAACGGATTAGACTACAGCGGCCCGCAATCCCATCGTCTCGATTGCAGCAATGAACTTTATTCTGCTCCTAGTCATAGAGGAGCACCTCGCCAGCCGTATCAGGTAAGCAGGACTCGGACGTATTTCCAACTGTGCCTTAGTCATCCCGACCGGTCGATATCTCAATTTTGACCAATGCTCTCGGGATTCAAACCAAGGCCAGCGGGTTGAGTAGACGGCTGGTCTACAATCAGGCTGGGCTCGATTGTGAGTCAATCGAGCTCATCCGGGTGGAAGAGGGTGGAGGCCGTCGATGGCGAACCCACATCCGCAGGGACACCGCCACGGCGCCACCCGTGCTGCGAGGGCGCCTCGGACAGGATATCCAGATCGCGTCTGACTCGAGATCCCCGATGCCGAGGAATGCGCACGACATGCGCAATCCCTTTCGCGCTTGGTCATTATTCCAATCCATCCGCGCACGCCAACCTGCACAGTAAGCATGCGCGACCCACCGCATGTGCGGGACACCGGGCTCCGTGTTCCTCATATACAGCACCGGAATGTGTGTATTTTATCCGTCTTCCACATCCCGCACGAGCGTATATAGCTGGGCGTGCTGCGTCGCTGCAGCTTCATCACCAAGCCCTTAATACTTCCCACCCACCCACCCACCACGCTGCGTCCTTCTGCTGATATCTCATACTCTCACTCGTACCCACCATAGCATCGCTTGTCATGGTGCAGTTGAGCGCAATCCTGCCCGACTTTGCCGGCTTCACCATATCCAGTGGCGACCTCCGCCTCCGCCTTCTCGAGCGACTGGGCAGCGGCACGTACGGCGTCGTCTACGTCGCGCAGGACATATCACCACAGTCTACGAGCGCGCAATACTACGCGGTCAAGTGTCTCCTCCGCCATCCCGAGGATACGGATTTCGCCCGCCTCCAGCAGCGTGAACTCAAGAATCACGCGCTCATCTCGGATGTCCCGAACGTCGTCAGGCTCCATGCAGTCATTGAAGAGGAGTGCTACACCTTCATGGTGCTCGACCTGTGCACTGGCGGCGACCTCTATACCGCGATCTTGGCGACAGACACGTACGTGTACAATACGCCCGCCGTGAAGCGCACCTTCCTGCAAATCCTGGACGCCGTCGAGGCGTGCCACGCGAGGGGCGTGTACCACCGCGATCTGAAGCCAGAGAACATCCTCTGTTCGCACGACTTCGAGCGCGTCTTCCTCGCGGACTTTGGGCTGGCAACCCGTAGCAAGCGCAGCTCAAATTTCCGCTGTGGATCGTCATTTTATATGAGTCCAGGTGCGTAGTACACGCCACGATATCCGCGTCTTCCACTTGTACCACCGCCATGTGCTGATTTCTCTTCCATCCGCAGAGTGCATCGGGGTCTTCCACGAGAAGCCGTACGCCACGGCCCCGTCCGACGTCTGGGCCCTCGGTACGATCCTGTGCAACCTCATAACGGGGCGCAACCCCTGGCATGTCGCCTCCCCGAATGCGGACATCGGCTTCCGGGTTTACTTGCGCAAGGGTTCTGCCTGGCTCGTCCGCAACCTTCCCATCTCACTTGAAGCTGCCGCTATCCTCAACCGCGTCTACCAGCTCGACCCCAAGAAGCGCATCACCATTCCCGAGCTTCGCAAGGCCATCTTCGCGCTCAAGACCTTCTACCCCGATGGCGAGGCTGCGTCTTCAACCGTCAGGAGCGCGACGGCCGCATCCAAGAGGGTCCAGAGCGCAGGAGACGCCGCAACTAATGCGAGTCCCGCTCATGCAGCACGTGTCGTCACAATGCAGGAGGTCGACATCACGGCGAACATGCCTAGTTTCTATGCCGAAAGCTGGGAGCTGGGTCCCGTCGAGCGTGCCTCCCCATTTTCCGCCAACTTCCTGACGATGTCTTCCAACGGCCTCACCGCCGCCGCGTCCGCGACACTCGCTGGCACTGTCAGCACGTGTGTTACTAACGTCGCAAGCTCAGACTCCGTCGCCAGCGAGAACCCCGACGTCGACTCCATCTGGTCCATGACGCGCCCCCCAGCCCTCGGGTCGTCACCCGAGGCCTCGTCAGACACCACCGACAAGAGCGAGAGCGACGGTCCCTTCACCCCGGAGACGTACGCTACAAACCTCGTCGTCGACGTTCCTCACCTTGCGTTGGATTCGTCGCCGCGTGCGAACGTTTCGCTAGAGGAGTGCGACATTGCCTCTGCAACGTCGCGTCTGCCGGAGTTGAGCTCGGAGGGTATGGGGAAGAAGCGCAGGGGCTCAATCATGAAGATCGTGGAGGGAATGAGGAAGATAAAGCTCCGAGCATAGACCGGATAGCGTCGACAGGTGCTGGCCGCTGTCGGCCAAAGGACATTTCAAGTTCTTCGGACTCCCTTTCCAAGTTGACGTCGACGTCGACGATTGGAACACTGATTCTTACTCATGCATTGTACACCGTAGTACGCATCATGTAGCAAATAGCACTCACTCATCCTGAACCTAATATCGCATCGTGTTCTTGCTTTTCCTTCCAGCTGGTTGTCGTTCGTGCGCGTCTTGTCCCACTTCGAGTGTCGCATGCGATTCGTAGCTACCATATGCTGCCAAACGTTGCGTAGATCAACCGCCTATCTCCTCGGCAACTACGGGACGGGCCCGAGGATGGGGAGGAGGTCAGATACATATGTACGCGCGGATGGCGATTGCCCGGTCTTCGCGTATCATTTGAACGACATTAGAATTGAATTAGACTTGACGTTCCCTACGATTACCCATGCAATTCAACGACCTGAGGATCGCCTGTCGAAGTTCGTCAGCTCGATTTGCGGAAAATATGCGTAGGCGCTCATTTTACGACAAGAACAGCCGAGAAAAGCACTGCAGTTACAAACAGGTTACAAAGCTACGCTTTCGTTTCGCACCGCCGCTGTAAAGTCGGAGGGCACATGAGAGCATCACAAGACTCAGGACTTGGAACCGATAAGTACAGCTGAGGTGCCCCTGAGTAATAGTCAAGTACGCAAGACCACCCTAGTGTCATGCTACAGCCACAGCCATTCACACTCATTTCAATGGTAATGGAGGCGGAGGGGCTGATGCATACGTCAGCACAAACTTGAGCCTCGAGGAAGCGCATACGTCGGCAAAGCGTGTAGATCCGTTCTTCTCACACGTTCACGGTGTTTCACGGTGACATTGACCCCGCGCACGCCTATTGACATGCGCAGGAGCGTGACTAGCCCGCACATATATACAATCGAGAGGCTCGCTCACACCCCTCAATCGGAACTCCCACCCGCAACATACCTTGGCACGCAACGATCATCTTGTCCTCGGAACGCCGTGCTGCAATCATGGCCACCCAAGTCACCACCGCAGCAGACTGGGCACCCTACGTTCCCGTGAGCCTCTTCACGCGGTTGATCAGCTTCGCACGATCAGCATGGGTCATGGTGATGGTGGACAACCCCGTTTTTTGGAAGTTGTTCAGGGGGAAGAACGAGCTTGACGACGTCGAAGGTGAGCAACCAGCAAGGCGTCCGGGCCATCGAGGCCGTGTCGCGCTGATGACAAAGTCTCCCCGAAGGTCCGTTCTACATCGTCGGCGCGCCGCAGCGCCAGTTCGGCGACGGGAAGATGGTGCTCGCGTCTAAGGAAATCATGCAGAGTATGCACCCAGCACCATTCCGAAGTCTATAGATAACCTACCATATGAGGTCTGCAGGAGACGGGCCTTTCCTCTTCATTCTGGACGTGAAGGACGTGAAGGGCAACCCCATCCCGAACGCCGTCCTCGACTGCTGGCAGGCGGATTCGACCGGGAGTTACTACTTTGCCTCCTGGACGCTCCGCGGGAAGGTGACGACGGACGCCCAGGGTCACGTCGAAATCCTCAGCGTGCGCCCGGCCGACTACGGCGCGCCACTGTTGGGGCAGCGCAAGAGCCACATGCACGTCATCGCGACCGGTGTGCATGGGAAGCACGTCCCCATCACGACACAGGTGTATATCTGTCCTGGAAACAACCCTCAGAACCTGGATGGAGACTTGTACGTGCACACACACTTACCTGACGTTGACCGCAGACTGATTGCGGGGCCAAATCTGCATCCAGTGCGTCGTACGCGCGACCTGTTCCATACAAGAACATGGCGACTTCCTGGTCGATTTCAGCAGCGAACAACGGAGAGCTTGTCCAAAAGCTTCCTGAGTTGCCTTCAGACGATGTCGAGACGGTTGAGCGTGTAAAGTGGTGGAACGAAACGCTGAAGAAGCACGGTATCGAGCGGGAGATTGCGGCCGTTGCACGCCATGAGCTCAAGCTTAGTCTTCTCTGAGCATACTGCACTGGGTGAAGGGTCTGTACTCGTAGTTTCGTCAATATGCATTTAACTCGGAGTCCAGGTCTGATATTCCTGGGAATGGAACTGTTCTTAACGTGGACTTAGGACGGCGCGGAGTTATGCTACTTGACCTGAATCGGTGCATAAAATCGTGGCCGAATTCACACTTGCGCACCTAGTTGCGTAAGTTATGTCATTACGGATACCGCCCTTGTTCAAAATATGGCTAGTCACTGTCGCACAGTGATATCAGTCAAACAGAGTAGGATGATAGATAGAACCACATACCTCGATAACTCGCCACCACGTCCAGGACTTGCTTGGCACAACGACACCATGACATAAGACTTCCATCAACGAAGAACGAATCCTATTCAGGTTGCATCCTTCTGTTTACCACACGACAACTGCGACTGAGGTGTCACCGCCAGGGTGCGTCAAACGCTCTTCTCGAGCGTTCGAGGTTCTCGATCGCCGACGCCGCTGTGGCCTGGCGAAGAATTCCCGACTAGACACGGATCAGCCCAACGCTAACCACACGTTCTTGCGCCGCCGACCGTCTGACGCAACACGTGGCAACCTGTATCGCAGAGGCACCAGTCAGTCAGAGTTCTGTTCAAGAAGACATCAGCACCGAAGTCGTATACAGAATGAGTCCGTGAAGACCATACCCAATGCTTCGGGGAGCGTCCCGGCTTGACATCTTACAGACACATATCATGATGCCCCATACACATCTCTTCTTCCCTTCTGCCAACAATCATGGCTTGCGTCTATGCACTTCGAGAGCACGTCGTCTCCACCCACGATGCCCAGCCCAAGCTGCATAACTGAGGTCAGACCGCCGTTCTCGTCCACAACGACCGAGACAGTTGTGTCGAGAAGCGGCTCCTCGAACGATGTCGGATCCGCGAGCAGATGTGTTCTAGGGCGCATGATCGAAGTACGTGTGAGTGGATGAGAAGGGACACAGGAAATTGGGGGTACGACTTACCCATCGAAGATCCCGAACGAGTACGACGTCGGGAGGCGCCCAATCTGGAGCGGTTCTCTGTTTTTGCGCGAGCATACAGTCTTCTGCCGGACCTCGTCATATCTTGCTTTCGGCAACTTAGCTACGGCGCAGAAAAGAATTGAACACGAGTTTGTTTTACGCGAGGCAGTTGGCGTTGACATAGCACTACTCACTATTTTTCAACGCTGCCACCATGGCGAGCAGAGTTGCATCGAACGCATTTCCGTCGTAGTTGATGCATGTCGCGTCCACATACAGCACCCACACAGCCTTTCCGGGCTCGATACACAGTGAAGATGTCGGAACAACACCTGATCTGCGCAGCAGAACGCGTTGGTATCTGCGATGAGATGCAGGAGGCATTTCCGACTCACGACACTAGAACTTCGTTCAGCCTGTCTGACAGCACCTGTGCCTCGTCTGTTGGGGGTCCCGGCTTGAACTTAGGGGAGCATATCGCGGGTAAGTCGAGGTTGGGCACTAGCCGGTCAAGGAATCGGTATTACATTTGGAGCAGCTTGAAAGACGACAGACGTACCCAAAAAGCCCTCCTTTGGCCGATCCAACTCGGGCTCGGCAATCTCTGCCTTCACCCCGCACACAACCGTCGTAGACCCCAGCCTCACAAGTGCAGACCCGTCCGCGGTAGAGATCGAACCTTCGCAAAGGGCGCGGGGGTGCGGTCAATTCTCCGCCACACGTTCCATCATCAAGGACGCGTCAGTGCGACACGAAGCACTCACCCACGTTGACCGAGATATCCCTCCATTCCCCAAAGTCCCGTCCATCAGGCCGCACGTTCTCCGCAACAAACCGCTCGAGGTAGGTTCTGGGGTGTAGACGTTGGAAGGTGAGCGCCTTGAGCGCGTCCTGCTCCGCCGAATTTGACCCGGACGGTGTCGCAGACACAGCAGCAGCCATCAGAAAGCCTCCAGATGTATCACGTCAAGCAAAAGTGGTGCAACGATAAAGCAAAAAGCAGGAAGCCGCGCGCAGGGATGACGGAGGGAGACAAAAAGCCGGACAGGCGCGGGAGGAGGGGCGTGATCGCGTCCTGGCTCGCGTGGGCCGCGACCACACATGCGCACCTCGCCTTACGCGACAAGATTGAGGTGAGATAAATTGCACGGGCAAACGAAGGCACACGAGATGGACATCCATAGCAATCTATCCTGAACGAGTTGTGGGTCCAACTGTTCCGCATCCTCGGACCTCGGCCCCACCATATGCAGCAGCACGGCTGACGGTGCGTGTGCCGCAGAGCAGCCGTGGGCGCGCGAAGCGCACTTGGCCACCGACGCGGATGCCCGCAGGTGCTGGCTGGGTAGTTGTGTAGGCGTGTTTTCTGCGTCTCCGACCATTAACTGTACATGTATACCGTTTTCCTACAGCTGCGCAGACCGAGCAAGCCCGCCGTTTGACTTCTATCCGCCTCTCCCGCTAACCATCCCCACCCAAGCTGCCACACGAGCTCGGGCGACGTCTATGCGACGATCCCTTTTAGCACGGCATACTCCGCGTTGATGATACTGCTTGTCGCAGCGCCGATAGCGACGTTGTTCGCGAGCACGACGAACTTGATGTCCAGGACCCGACATTGCCGTACCCGGCCGACACATACACCCGCGCCAGCCTGGTAGTCCCTGTCCAGTCTTGGCTGCGGGCGGTCCGGCTCCTCGTGCACGAATACCGTGTGTCGAGGGGCGGATGGGCATCCGATGGTGTACGCCTCGGAGGTGTATGCCTGGAGCGCCTCCCGGACTTGTTGCGGGCTCGGCGGCGGACGGCGCGCGAAGCGGACAGAGACGCACTCGGTGTGGCCCTCGATGACTGGCACACGATTGCACGAGGCGGAGATGCGGAGCGGCTGCTTCGTGTGCATGTCGAACGCCTTGAGCCCGTCGTCGCTCTGCGTGACCCCGCCGAGGATCTTGAGCGTCTCCCACTCTATCTTCTCCTCCTCCCCGCTGATGTACGGCACGATGTTGTCGACGATGTCGAGCGAGGGCACGCCCGGGTACCCTGCGCCGGAGATGGCCTGCATCGTCGTGATGATGCACGACTCGATCGGCCCGAAGGCGCGCTCGAGCGCGGCGAGGGGGATCACGACTCCCGTCGTGGAGCAGTTCGCGTTCGTGACGATGAAACCCTTCTTGAGCGCGGGCGAGTGCAACCGCTGCTGTTGCGGGATCATGGAGAAGTGGGATGTGTTCACGAGCGGGACGATGAGGGGCACATGGGCATCTCGTCTGAAGTTCTTCGCGTTCGAGAAGACCGCGAGCTCGGCCAGCCTGAAGGCTTGCTCTGGATGCGCAGCGTGTCATTCATGAGGGAAATCTGCCATCAGGGGATAACGTACCTATATCGCCCGCCACATCGGCATCCAGCCCGGAGAAAACTATCGCACACTCTGAGAATTGCTCCGGGACGCATTCCTGCACGATCATCTCCCGCACAGCGCTCGGGATGGGCTGAGTTTGCTTCCAGTTGACGGCCTTGGAGTACGGCTTGCCAGCCGATCTTGAAGATGCTCCGAGCGCATGGATCACGAAGAACGGATGGTGGGCGAGGAGTGCTATGAAGCGTTGGCCGACGGTGCCTGTTGCACCCAGCACGCCAACCTTGACTTCTTTCGGATTTGTCATGTCGACGACGACGACGAGCAGAGCAGCAGCTCCTACGGAGACTGAGAGGCCAGGGTGGAAGTCTGAAGACAAGGGTGACTCTGAAATGCAGGCCGAGCACGCGACCGCTCGCTCAGCGAGTTGCAGACGCCCATCCCCAGAGTAATGTTTGCTTACCCCTTATAAGCCGAAGCTACTTACCTTCACTACTTACTGCGATAACTCCAGGTAAGCCTTGGGTAGGCAGTAGGGTACATCCGTTTAACGTCAGACGCCCTCCACCTTGACCTCGACGACCATGTCAGCGGCCGCCACACCAGAGGCCGCTGCGCAACTTCTCTTCCCTCCAAATGTCCAGTATAACAACTCGCGGCTCTACACCGTGAAGTTCCTCTCGTCCTGCTTCGCCGGCGCGGTAGCAGGCGTCCTAGGCTTGGAGAACACCCTCGGCTTCGCGCTCTTCATCTTCTCAACGCTGCTCACGTCCTCGTGTCTATACCTCAAGTGCAAGGGCCGGCCCGCAAAGTTTGTATCCGGGGGCTGGTGGGAGCTCGTGAACCCGGGCCAGGAGAACATCTTCTCTTTCGTCCTCGTGTGGACGCTGTTCTACGGTACGCCCATCCCGCCCGTCTTCGCCTTCTGCTGTGCGCAGATGCAGATGCAAACGTTCTCAACCGTCTGTTGGGTGTCTGGTGGGGCTGTGGCGCGCACAACAGGAATTGTACACGGTAAGCCGAGCAGCAGGTCTATCAGGCAGATATCAACCGAACGGCGTTCTCTTCGCAGTGTACGATTGAATCATAGGCATGGCAGGATGGGCGGCGGACGCGGGATGGCTTCTTTCAGGGTCTGTCTGCGTTCTGTCCGAACGTCCGACACCGCTGGGGAGCAGAAGTGACCGGTGAGTAGATGCGACCCGCCCCGTTGGCTACACGCGCTGAACATGGCTTTGCAGGCACGAGGAGAGGTTCGGAGTACTGGATGGGCGCGCGTCTTGCGATCGCTGACGAGGAGTATCATACCCGGTGTGTCGGACCAAGAGGTTCGGCATCTATCTAAGCCACTCTGATGTGTTCACCGCGATTGTCACGGTTTACATGCCAGAGCTTTCTACCCCGGCGGGCGGAGTGTCCCAACAGCGGGCCATCACGTCAAAGTGACCGCGGATGCGCCAGACTCAGGGCCAGGTATTGCGCAGGGGTCATGCGAACATACTTGCTACGAGAGTGCAGGATTATGGAATAGACGTGAATATGGAGCGTCTCTGACACCAGAATCACAATCCCGCTTCTTACCCCTTGCCCGCAGCAATTCACCATCTATAACTCCTCCGACAACCACCTACCCGCAGGAATCTCGGGGTCTCCGACGGGCGAAAATGACACTTTTGGAAGGTTGCTCTCCGAAGCAAGGCAACAACCATCTGTGTCCGGTCTCTTCAGCTGATCCTAGGTCCAACTGGAAGCCCATGCATGCACCCGTTCACCGGTGTCGTTGCGTGCGCGCAATCTTGTCGAGTGAGTAACTGACACCGCTCATGAATTGTCATTTGTCCTGTAGAGGATTGCCAATATTTAGGCTAAGTTACCGGTGGGACCACCACGACCCTTCTTCCTCGTAGAAGTCGTCTGACACGACTCAATACTTGAACGTTAACGGCGCGTAGGGGCGGCGGCCCGGATACTTACTGGGAGGCGGCGGCGATCTATTGTGAACCGACGACATGCAAAATGAATTCCGAGATCAGATCTCGGGCATGGCTTGGATACGACGGCGTAATAGTCGCCATGGCCGCCGGAACACGCAACGTGCGCGCGCAAAGGATGTTGGTGATGTGGAAGTGGAAGGGGGTGGGGAGGTTCGCCACTATCTGATGCTTCCGCTGCTGTGGTCGGATTGTGCAGCGGGGCGTTGTCTGGGACGAGTGGGGATGGTGCGGATGAGCGAGCGGCCGTGGTGGGCGCGCGCAGGGTGCGGGGAATAGCAGGAAATATAGTAAGGGATTGTTTGCGGTGTGTCAAGAAGCGTGGAAGGGAGGGCGTGCTTCCGATCGATGCAGGTTCCGGCGCGTGGCAGACCTCGTGGCGGGCACGTGGGCGCATGGCTGTGGCGGACGCGATCGACCTTGGGCTGCCGGGGGCTGCCTTGTCCGCCTCGTCTGCTCATACAATCATGGCACAAGAACTACAACTCCCCGGCTTATCGCCTTCCCCCGACACACAGCATGTCGTCCTCCTACGTCCTCCTCCAGTTCTCCTCAGATCCCTGGAATGCCCGCTTTGAGGACCTCGAGAACCGTCTTGCTTTCTCCGTGTGCGTCCTCTGTCCTCCTCGGCCTCCCCCGCCCCGCCGTATCCTGCTAATGTGGCACGGTCGTTCTCTAGCGCCATGGTATATCTCCTCATTCCTCTCTCTCCGCATCCTTCGGTGACCGTCTGTTCGTGCACAGGTCGACGAGAACCCAAACCTCATCATGAAGGTCTCCCGCGAGGCTCCCTGGGCACAGCAGCACCCAGAAATCATGGGTCCCTCCAACTCCTACTTCTACTTCGGCCCCAACCGAAGTCCCGGCCATTTTATCTACGGAAACAGCACATACCAGACAATGGCGCAGGCACGGAATCGCAAGAAGGAGAACAGCTCGTAAGCAGTCATACTCCCGTCGTCGCCCCCTCTCCACTCACTGCTACTCCGCTGCTTCCTCAGATCACGGTACTTCTTCGCGCAGAACTGCAAGGAGTACAAGTGGCGGATACACTCTCCACAACGGCTGGAGGTGCGTCCTCAGAGCAGGGATCGCCGCGGAGGTACTCACGGATAGCTTGCAGTGTATAGACAGCAAGGGGAACACGATCGCGCTGTGGGAGACCAGCCAGCTAACGGATCCATTCGCTGCGAAGCTCACCCTCAAACCCGCCGCGTTGCTGATAGTGACCGAGATCGTGACCACGCTGACTCTGAACCGCATTGCAATAGTATCGAATTGGGAGTAACCCCCGCCCGGGCCGTTAGACGACTTCATCTTGGATATTTCTTGCATCCGTTCGCTTATGTCTACATTTATACGTACTCGCTTGGTCCCGTGTTCGTTTCTGGGATATGAAGAGCTATCTCTGACCTGGCGTGCTCTTCCGGCGATGGACCTCAACTAACTCGGCTACCCACGTCCTATGGTGATACATCATTGACATTAACTTCCTGACCTCTTCCGCGCCTAACTCTACCACCTTGAGGGCGTCCTGGAAGTGCTCTGCCGACCTCAGCTCATCGGCCTGCTCTGAAGCCTCAATGAATTCGCACGTACCACAGCATCCGGGCCCATAGGCTCATCCCTTTCACTCTTCCTTCCTGATTTCTTCCTGCAGCGCTACCAGGCGGGCCCACTCCGGCTCGTCCTCGAAGTCTTTCGTCCGTCCCATGAACGTCCGCACGACGCTCCGCGCCTGCAGTTTCCAGTTGAACCCCTCCACTCGCGGCCCGAAGTTCCGCAACACGTCCACAATCTCCTCGACCTCGCCCACCGCCTCGCGCCATCTCTCCACGTCCGTCTCGCCCTTCTCCATCGTCCCCGCAGGCCCCGCCCGGTACGCGTCCAGGTAGGCGTTCAAGGCGTCCCCGTACCGGCCCTCCGACATGAGCAGCCGCGCGCGGGCCCGGAAGATCCGCGGCGAGGACACCCGCGGGAGAATCGTGCGCTCGAACAGGTCGTCCACTCGACGCTCGAGGCCGGCTGTCTGACTCGCAGCGTCCGCAGTAGCATCGGGCTTTTCCTCGCCGCCACCCGCCCGTGCCCGCGTGACGGCGTCGACGAGCTTGTCGAGCACGTCTTCGTCTACGCACGCCGGGCCGTCCTTCGCCGCGCGCTCCTCGACGACCCGGGCGAGGGCGCGGCACGCCTCAGAGAGCTCGCCGACGTCGAGGGCGACGATCATGTAGTTGTTCCACATCCGCCAGTTGTCGTAGCTGAACTTGAGGCCCTGCTTGAGCGCACGGAAGGCGAGAAGCTTGTTCTGGAATGGAATGCGTTGCTTCGGTGCATCTTCGCGCTGCGCGGTGTTCTCAGCCTGCGGGAGTCCGTCTCGTCAGCCCCCGCAACTCCGCGTGTGTTCCGTGGCACGGCCTGGAAGACGACGGCCCAAGGACGCAGAAGGAGAGCACAACATGCGTGCGCGGAATGGAAGGGAAGGGAAGAAGCATTGTACTCACCTGCGCAGCGTTTTCTTCCTCGCCGTCTTCTAGGGCTGCCTTCTTCCCTGCCTCGCCCATGCGCATATACACACTCGCCAGGTTGTTCCAGCTCTCGCCGTCTTCGTCGTCGATGCTCACACACCGCACAAACGCCTCCCGGGCCCCCTCCCAGTCCTCTACTCGGATGCAAGCACACCCGAGCACGAACCACGACCGCGCAAGGAGCGGATTAATTGCAACGGCCCGCCGCAGGCAAGAGATCGTCTCGGGATACTTGCCCTGCGCAAAGTAGTACCCTCCCAAGGACCGCATCGCCCGCCCGGACGACTCTTTCGAAACTTCCCAAGCCTGAGTGTAGTGCTCGACGGCGTGTTCGGGCTCGAGGTCTCCCAAGAGACACCAGAGCTTCGCCTCCCGGGTCGCGTCGAGGACGCTGCGCCGCTTGTCGGAAATGGCCTTGCCCTGGAGGATAACCGCGTCCGCCTCGGCCTTGCGGCCCTCGAGGAGGTCGCGGACGAGAGCCCTGCCCTTGTCCGCCCGCTCCATGCTCGCCCAGCACTTGACGGCCTCCTCCCACATCTCGAGCCGCTCGAAGATCTCCAGCGCGGACTTGACGACACCCAGAGTGAGGTAGCGCAGCGCGAGCTCCCTCTCCATCTCCCACTTGCTCGGGAGGAGGATCTCGTGGATGTAGAGCAGCCGCTCCGCGACGGCCGAGTCCGCCGTCGGCATCTGGTCGACGAGGGCCTGCAGCTGCAGCACGGACCGCTCGACGGTGCGCGTGCGGCTCGACTCGAGCCGGGAGCGCAGGAGGAGCGCCATCGTGTGCACGGACCAGTTGCGCGGGTGCTCGATGACCCGGGCGACGTACGGCGCCATCTGCTCGGCCGTCAGCCCGTGTGCAGGCGACGTGTTCTTGACGTTGAGGCAGAGGGCGAGCAGGATCGACTGGTCGAGCGGGTGCAGCGCGGGCTGCGACGCAGGGTCGATGTGGCCGAGCCGGGAGCCGGGCGCGGCGGCCTGCAACCCGGACGCTGATGAAGACGTGAACGCCGTCTGCTCCAGTAGCGTGTCGTCGTTCAGGGCAAGTGTTTCAGGGATTGCCGCAGGGGCCATGTCTATGCTAGCCGCGGCGGTAGTGGAGTTAGGCTTGGGCTCGGTGCTAGTGTTCACGGTGGAGTCGGGGCTTGTGTCCTTAGGGTCCGGATTCTGTGCCTGCGACTGCGACTGCGGCGAGGAGGGTTCTGAACCATCCCCACGGGCGCGGGACTCGGCGAGGAGGATGAGCTGGGTCACGTCGTGCTCCTGGAACTTGGTCCGCTTGCCCAGCGCACCGGTGAGCTCGTACTCGAGCTGGGTCGCCCGGGCGGCGCGTACGAAATAGTCTGCTGCCGATTTGTCATTGCCTACGTAGTGTTCGAGTAAGCCCTGCTCCAACAATAGTCTCCCGGCGATGTCTGGCTCGGTGGCAAACGTCTCCAGGAGGCGTGCGGCCCCGGAGAACACCGCGGGCGGGACGGCGACAGGCTCGTCCAGAAGCTGCTCGTGGATCCGCCATGTGCGGAGCTGCCACCAGGGGGCGGATTGACAGTGCTGGAAGGGGGTGTCGAGGAGAAGGCGGGCGAGCTGGAGGAAGATCGGGGTTTTGGCGAGGTGGTAGGCAGGTTCACCGCCGTACGCGAGTTCTGAGACAGCCTTTTGATGGAGCAGATCCTCGCTGACACGCTGAGAAAGCTCAGGGGTGAGAGCGAGAACCTCGAGCGGCTTGATGTCCAGATCAGGGCCCGTCCAGTTAGCCTGGATGAAGGCATGCAGGCATGAGACCGCGCAGCAGAGGCGGAGCAGCTCGTCCCCCGGCGAGCTGCCTGCAGGTGCTTGGGAGAAGTTGAACCACTCGGCGAGCGGGCGGTCAAGGATGTCTTGGTTAGATTGTGTTACCGTGAACAGATCTCGGCTGGGTGACGTTTTGAGATCGCTAAAATCGCCATTTACCACGTTCCGCGCTATCTGCAGAACGGGTGCGTGCGACGACGAGCTATCAAGCCCGTCGTCCCACTTGCCTGTTAGCAGGGCTTTTTCGACAGCTTGAATGTCCAAGCTCATCTGATTGCAGGCCGCGAAACCAAGGAAACGCAGGAGAAAGAAGCCGCAGGATGAGAGAAAACAGTGCGCCGGGAATTGCCGCCCAGCCACGATTTTACCACAGCTCTTGTACTTTTCGGCTCCATCGATGGCTTAGTATCTGCTTACTACTGTGCACCGGCTGACAAACGCAAGAAGATGGCAAACTTGAACCATGCTATGCAATTGTTCCGAGTATAATTAAGTGGTAAGATGAGCAGAAAAGAGGTAGAGAATGTGAGGTAGACAAAGTGGCCTAATGCCAAGAGCCCGAAGATAACTAACTAGTCCGAGACGCGTACGTATACGAAGATAATCTATGTACATATGGCGTGATGCATGGCAGAGCCGCTTCTGTTTCCAAGCCACACACCAACCAAGAGAACAGAACGATCATATTACCGAGATGTTCAAAGGACCTGCCATCCCCATGAATGGACCTGCGGCAACCGCGCCCCTTCCCACCGACTCTGCAATCGCCCTCCGCCGCTCCTCCCAGGCCTTGAGCGCTCGAAGGAGCTGGACGATCTTCTCGCGCTTGCCCTGCCGGATGTCGTTGATGCTCACCGAGCCCATCTTCACGTCGTTGTCGAGCAGGTAGTCGAACAGCCGGAAGAGCCCGTCCAGCTTGTCGTCGTTGGGCCCGGAGGGGAAGGCCGCGTCCGGGACCGGCGGCGACGATGGTTTGCCTTTGATGTCTTCGGCTAAGCGGAGAAGCGCGAGCCCGCCGCACAACGGCCCGGCGGGATCCTTGATTCGCAGGTTTCTTGGAAGGTGGGAGTTCGCCCATTCGATCAGACCGGCGTCAACGTCCTATTGCAATAAATGGGTATCGTCCCAGCGGATGGGTAACGCGCGCGTGTACAGGGGTATCGGGGTATGGGAAGAAAGAAGGGTGAAAGGAAGGAAGAAAAAGAAAAGAAAGTTCAGATAACGCAAGGCTGTAAGTTGAGCTTGAACAAGCCTACACTTTCACCGGTGGGTTGCTGAGAAGCAGCCGTACTCAAGCGACGTAACTCCCGCGAGGGACGCGGAGGGGCTGGACTCTTGGGTGTTACCGCCTTCTTCGTCACGGGCGACTCGGGTTCGTTCGTCGATACGGTGTCGTTGGTGAAGAAGGACTCGAGCCTCGCGCGCTCGCCGTTCTGGTTCTTGTTGGGCATGCCCATGAGGAGCACCTGCGCATCGCGACTGGACAACTGGTGCGGGTTCTCTCTGCGCAGGGCCTTCTGCGTGGCATCGCGTGCGGTTGGCGAAGGCGGTCGTGGTGCGGGATTCATCGCTTGTGCCACGGTCAAGGGGATGGTGGGAATGTTGCACGAGGACATGACCGGGTCTGCGCACACGCTGTAAGAGGCTGTACTCAGAGAAGAGGAGCCAAGAAAGCCTACTGGTGAAATCCCTCGTGATGGTCGCCTTCATCAACGCCTTCATCCACTCACGCACCACGAGTTGCTCGTCCGAACTGAAGTAGTGCGGCTTGTCGTTGTCATGCACGATCCGGAACCCATACCGTCCCGGGTCCACGTTCTCATCGGCCATGACCTTGTAGCCCACGATGTTCAGATAGCCCTTAATCTTCGTCTCCTGCAAAGCCCAGACGCATCCACAGATCAGCGCAAGAACGCCGCCCGTGGGGTAATGTGACACCTACCGACTTGTTGTTGCTCCGGAGCCAATACAAGTGCGGACCCTTGAGGACAAAGTAGCGTAGCTTCCAGGCGTTGTACCGGTCGCCCTTCTTACGCATCCAACCGTTGTGATCGGGAGTGCCAATTTGTTCCAGAATGCTTTGACCGGCCTTGAGATTCGGTCCTACGGTCGCAGCCGCAGCCAGGGTTGCCCGCGTGGGGTGATCAGTAGTAGAGGAGGTCCGCTTACGCAGGAGCGCCGGGTCACGTTCCTTGGCTGGGACTGCGCGATCCTTCTTCTCCTTCTCCTTGAATTCATCCTTGGGCTTGCTCTTCTCTTTCTCTTTCTCTTTCACTATCTCCTTCTCCTTCTCCTTCTCCTTTTCCTTCTCAGGGTGCCTAGATGTACCATCGGACGTCCCTGGTCGGCTCGACGAGCGCTTATCGCGCAGCCTAGAGAAAGTACCAATGTGGTGCTTCTCGGAGCTCTCGGATTTCTCACCGACGCTGGAAGAACTGGTAGGTTGAACACGGTCAATCGTAACGATGGAGGAAGGGCACAAAGAGCACGCACTTGGACAACCTGGGAGCAGGCTTGCGGTGCTTCCCAAGGGTCCCCGTGAAGGAGGAACCAAAGAGGCTGAGGCGGTCGGGCTTCCGCTCGTCGATACTCCTCGTACCCTTACTGCGGCGCCGGACGGGCACAGTCTCGTCCACGGGAGACGCCGAAGCGGGAGGGGAGTTGAGAGGGGTACCGGCCGAGTGGTTACTCGCAGTGTCCATCAGCGAACCGGAGTCCGCAGAGCGGCCGAACAGGCGGCGCCTGCTCTTGGGATCCTTGCCTCTGACGCTCTCCGACTATGCACAGCGGGTGAGAACAGGGCAAGACTAGTATACATGTGTATACGTACCTCACTCACGACAGCCCTTTCATCCTTGATGGACTCGGACGTCCCCTCCCTGTCCTGAACAGCCGCCACCGTCTCTCCAAGCGCGCTGTCGCTAGGGGACAACACGAGCTGAGACGGACGACTCTTCTACACGAGTGTTAGACATGTCAGTGAATAATACACGACCGACTCCAGCAAACGCACCGTGCTCTTCGGTCCGGGAAGGCCGAGGCCGAGACCGGCCAACGTGCGACCACGGTTCTCGTCGTCGAGGTTGACAACGCTGCCATGGATCGAGCCAGGGTCGGAAGCCCGCCAGCCATTGCGGGACATGGGTGATGGGAGGTCGCCAGTGTGTGGCGGGCTCTCCGGACTGGTGAGCGAACCGAGACCAGCAGAGCCGAGCCCATTGACGACAGACGGAGATGGTGGCCCAAACGGCGAGTTGTTATAGCTATGTTGAGCGGAGCTGGCCATCGAGTGCGTGTGCGAGTGAGACGGGTGCGAGTGGGGAGAACCAGGGTACTGGAAGGAGTGCGTCAAGGACCGCGGGGTGAGCATGGGTCCGGGCTGCGGCTCCGCCTCTGCCTCCTCGATGGACGGCGGACGGCGTAGCTCGGTAATCGCGTTGACGATGCGAACACGCTTGCCGAACGCTGCGATCCCAATCTCGGACTTCAAGATATCGGCATTGAGCTCGAGAAGAACGTCGCCGGTGATCTCTTGTTCTGCAGCGGCAGTGAGCAAGGTACGCGTGCATGAGAGGGTTGAAACACACCGATGAACTTGTCGCAGACGCCCTGGTCGAAACCTTTCGACTTCAGCCATTCGATGACCTCCTCGACATTCCATTCTGACGGATGGGTGGTAGGTTTCTTCGCGAGATCAGGCGTATTCGTACCGCTCTGGTGTGGTGTGGATAATGTCGCCGCAGTGGTGGCGGGGGTCAGACTGTGCTGGATGCCGGCCGCGCTGCTGGCAGCGTGTGACCCTGTCGAGGAAGCCGTAGGTGACGGAAGGGAAGACGGGGAGGCGAAAGGCAGCTGCTGAGCGACCTTGATCGTACTGGGCGTCGGCGAGATGACTGGCGCCAGAGGTTGAACAGGTGTCTCTAGCACGATGGGGCTCGCAGGTATAGGCACAGAGGCAGGGGCGGGAGCGGGAGAAGGCGCAGGTTCAGAAACAGGAGCAGGTTCAGGAGCGGCGGCATGAAGAACGGAAGCGGGAGCGGGTTGAGGTGTGGCTAGGGTCTCGGCGGATGTTGGCTCTGTGATCTGCACAGGAGGATTGGTAGGAGTGGACATAGTCATAGTGTGCACAGGACTAGGCTCGGGGAATGTCAACGCAGTGGCAGTTGGCAGATCAGTTTCGTCTGGGACGAGGTACTTGTCGGAGGGAATGATGCTGTCGCCCGAGTTCTGCGACTCCTGTGACTCCTTCGCAGGACTCTCCTCCACGTCTTCATCCACCTCCGTTATCCGCGGATACTGTTGCTGGCGTCTGCGCGGGCTGGTGGGAGAGTCTTCGTCGTCAGCATCGCTCTCGTCGGAGACCTCAACGTCAATAGGGGGTATCATGGCGCGCGGCTGCTCTTCGGCCTCCCGCGCCTGACGCTGCTCGTTCTCCCGCTTCGCTCTCTGCGCAAGCTTGGCCCGCGCATCCTTGTGCCATCCCAACTCATCGTCCGCATCTGCGTCCGCGTCATGATCGTCCTCTGTCTCTGTCTCCGAACGTTCGCTGTAGTCGCCATGGGAGCTCGCGAAGCTGAATGACCGCGTGCCGTCACGGTCGTTGCGCCCGAGCTGTTCGATGGCTCGCTGGACGTCTGTCATGGTCGCCCGCATCATTACCTCGCCTTCGCTGGGTTTGCGTCGGCGCTCGCTTTCTGTCGGGCTGTGTCTTGAGTCGGCATTCCCTGTGACTGGTTCCGACTCCTCTGGGAGAGTGTGGAGGGCGCTGGAAGTGGGTTCGACGGTAGGCAGAGACTCGGCGGGAGATTGGTCTGGGAATGTGATCGTGGAAGAAGACGGGGGTGTTGGCGAGGTATAGCTTTGCGGGAACAGCCCACTGTGCCCCGCGGGATTTCGACCCTGAAAGAATAGTGAGTAAGGAGACGGACAGGTGGACCACGAGAAATTTCTAAAGGCACGAATGTCTCAATGCACTGTAGAAGGTCGCTATCCAAGGCTCCTGACGGAACGCTCGGTGTACGTAGCTACCACGGACGTTCTGCGTCCATGACAACGAGCAGCCGTAAACCCGGGTGGGCACTGGGCATGTCCTGGCACCACACCGGCGTGGAGTTGGTTTCAGGATACGCATTCCGGACGGGACATCCTGCTCTCTGACCGCACAACTCTTGCTTTTCGACGCAGGGAGAATTGACTGTGGATAAGTGTACTCACCTGCCACCATCCATCACCATACAAGTCGTCCTTCTCGATGACCTCTATCCTATCCCCAACCTTGAATTCTATCTCATCTGCGACTTGCGGGGTGAAGTCGTGTAGTGCGTAGACGTATTCCGGCATGTTTCCAGGGGTCAGAGTCCCTGCGGACTCCCTTGAAGCTGGCAAGAAGCGAAATGGACGGAAAGGAAGGTGGGAGTAGGAACAATAGAGTCGTCGAGTAAGCTAAGCCAGCGAGTGCCGGGAGGATGAGGGCTGGGGAAAAGAAGTGTAAGCCGTAATCCTGGGTGTCACGGACATGGACAATTGAAGTCGCAATTTTGGAATCCTCCGACACCTTACTGAACCGTTGTAGGTAAACATTGCTTTGTAACCCCGCTACAAGGCTATCGAAAAGGCCTGTTCACTGGCTTCTCGTAAATCCCCTTATTACAGGTCTCTTCATCTGAACGGAGATAAAGCTAAGTAATCCAGAGGCTGCAATAACCCGTGGGGGATAACCTTCAGAAGGCGGTAAGAAAGGATGCTAAGTAATCCTAAAAAAGTTTCATCAATTCTGGTAAGGCTCGGGATAAGTCGGTTTAGCTCCAGTTCAATTGATTATCAAACTTAGCCTCGGCAAAGCCGAGCCAGGGTCGAGTCCAATCTCTCTCCCTTTCTGCCATCTCCTGGAATGCAGCCTTGTCTATACGATTCTCTGCAACGTTTGGCCTCGAGCTTACTAGAGCTCGATCGATCGACGAACTAAGCAGTACTACAGTAGTACGCACCCAGACTAAAGTGTAAGTATGATCGCTGGCCCGGACGGCGAGATCCCCCTCACCCGGATCCCCTTCTGGCGTATGGGAGAGCGGAGATGCCTAGTCATGTAGATGTGCTCAAAAAGTAGTCATAACTCTATTTGTAGACATATATAGGAGAGCGAGATGCTCTGCTGATGCGTCCCACGGCACACCACGACATACAGGAGCGAGGCTTTAGAATCTCCTCCAAGACAACGCAGACGGTCATATTTCCGCGGTTTCCTATTCCTATCAGTGCGATTGCCTTGGCAATGCTAGACAGCGAGCCGTTCTCGTGGAGTCATACTGTACCAAGCTTGCACAACTACCACTTAACCTCTGAACAAGATGCTGCTCGCAACCAACTTCCTCATGGGATCATTGCAATATCAAGAAATCCAAACCAGTCCTAATACTCTTCCTCGTCTGTCTCCTCCCCGGTCCCTTCAGCCTCTTGTTTCACGTCTTCATCCTCAGATTCGTCTTCGGACTCAGGTTCGTCCGCTTCCTTCCGTTCAGCCTTCACGGGATGGCGCATATCCCTCATACGCTGCGCCTGGCGGGTTCGTCTCTCCTCTCTGCGACGATTTCGCTCAATGAGAGCCATCTCTTTCTCCCATCCTGGTGGAACGTGAGAGTCCAACGAATGCACGACATGTTCTTGGAGCAGCATCCCTGACAAGAAAGGTCAGGAGGGGCGCTGTTCGGAGGATACGACAAGCATACCCAACGCGACGAGAGCAGAGCCATCGAATATCTTGTACATGTCTTTGTCCATAGGATGTCTCTCCACTCTGCGTCTCCTCTTCTTGCGTGACGTCTTGCCGTCCTTTGTGGGGGACTCTGCCTCGTCGACATCCTCGTCCCCTTCACTAGACTCGGAAGATTCCTCGCCGGAGTCTTCTTCGTCCACGTCTACCTTCGTCGCTTCAGAGGATGCTGCGCGACTAGAGCTGGCGGTACCAGCCTCTTGGCGTTTCGCAAGACGGCGTATCTTCCGCTCCTGGCGCGCCTCACGCGTTGCATCATATAGTTGTCCCATCGCCGTGTAGTACGAACTCGCGAAATGATGCAGACATTTGAGCAAATCCTGAAACGGATATCGGATTAGTGTCCTAGTATCATACGCCTGGAGATACGTACGGAAGACGGGGTTGGAAGGGCTTCAGGGAGGTCTTCTCCGACTTGTGAGGGAACAGGCTCGTCGTTTGGGGTAAGTACGGACAAGGATTGGCTTCGAGATTCCAAGTAACTCAAGTCTTCATCGAAACGACGTCGTTTCTGCGCTCTAGGGTTGAGCAGGACATCGTCCTCGTCCCTGCCGTCCTCTTGCGCGCGTCCCTTGCCCTTATCCTTTGACGGGGACGGGGAAGACCTAACATCTTCCGTACCTTCTTCGTCTACCTCCGGCTCGGTAGCATCCTCGCTCCCGTCCGGCTGGGATGCGCTGCGACGCTTCTTGACCTTCCCAAGCCCCCCTGCATCCTGCGCTATCCAGTTTCCACGGGCGTCGCGAAGAGCGTACTTGGCGCGGCGCGAGGAAAGGTTGGTGTCAGAATTGAGCACGCGGCTGTTGTCGCGATGCAGTCGCAGCGCTGCGAGGTCATGTACCGTGCTGCGTCGTCGAGGGTTCATGGTGGCAGAAGGAAGAGGGGGCTGTACTTTTCGCCTGCGTAATGGCAGTAAGTATGTACTTACGTCTACTAGTACATACTATTCATCTAGTAGTGAGCTCTACTCAACCGGTCCCGTCGGAAGGTTCCGCGCCCAACGCACGGTGACCACCGAGCTCATGGGTACTCAGGTGCCTGTACCGTATCCTTCCAACTACATACTGAATTTAAGTGCATAGAAACGCAGCTTTATAAGGGGCGGCAGGCACGGAACGAGTAGGTAACAACCGACATGCGTCTACAGCAAGGCACCCGACCATAATAGAACGGTGATACTTAGCAGGGAATGACGGACACGAGCTTTCTGGGCGTCACAGGTAGGTCACCCATAGCACGTATCTCTCACTCACCAAAAGGTGAGCAGTCGTTACATACACAAGCAGTCTTGGGTTGGCCACTTTCGCCACGACACGCGTTTCGGGTGGTGCGATACTCAGGGGCGAAGGAGATGATGCTCTAACGGGGGGTAGATATTAAGGGAGGTAATGTACGGACCGTAGACCAAGAGCAACACTACTGCGACCGAGCGGGCAAAGTACCGTCTTCCCAACGCTTCAAGATGTTGTGCTGGAACACACCCATGTCCTCGTCGGCAAAAATACGCAGTCTCTCCAGCCTGCGCTCGCGCAGTTTGTTTTTCGGGAGCATGCCAGAGACCGCTTGACGAATGATCTACCGCAGGGTCGGCGCCGAGGGAAACATAGGGGACGGGAGAGCACGCACCTCATCGGGTTTCCTCCGCATCATGTCCTTGTACTTGATCTCCTTCAGCCCTCCGGGGAACATCGTATGGTGCCTGTACACCAGCTGCTGAGCCTTCTTGCCCGTGACCTTGATGTTCCGCGCATTTGTTACTACGACGTAGTCACCGCAGTCCGCTACAAAACCTGCTGAGCAGTGCATGGCGGTAGTAGACATTCAAGGACTCACTTCCGGGGTCGTATATCGGCTTGTGCTTCCCCATAAGAACGATAGCGATCCGCTCAGCAAGCTTTCCGAGGACACGTTCTGAGGCGTCAACATGGTGCCATACGCGGGCGTAGGCCAGCGCAGTCTACGCATGGGCAGCAGTTAGATCTCCTGAAGGACACAGAGCATATTTAGACGTACGTTTCCAATCGCCTGCGACATGGCTGCAACGGAGAACAAGACAGCAGGCGAAGGTCGGTGGCAAAAGAGCGACTAGCGCGCGTCGGTGGCGAGCGCGTGCAGGTCGTCGAACAAGGCGCGCAGGTCGTTGTTTCGCGCGACGACCACCATGTCCGCCGAATCCTCCAAACGCTCCAACCTCATCGATGTGTACGCTTACAACGCTTTCCTTGCTGTTTTGAACGTCATCTGATACCCTCCAACATAGGACATACCAGTCTCTCCACCACCAGCTCTCCGGACACTTCGAGGGGACCACGCTTGAGCAGCTCGCGGAAATCATCAAGCCTCGCGTCAGCCAGCTCAAGAATATCTCAGAACCATACGGACAGCCGTCGGACGCGTCGAAGAAGAAAGTCGAGTCTGGCTCCGTGACCCTCCCAGACGGGGTTATCCTGCGCGTGGAGGACGCACACAAGGAGTTCGTGTACGCCATCAGCACCCGGTTCAACATCGACCAGGTCCACGCGCTCGTCCTCTTCCGCGCGTTTTTCTACAATGAGGGCTTCCCCGCGGCGGTGGCGTCCTCGGAGGGCGCCTCGATGGTGAAGGAGCTGGTGGACGCGATCACCCCGTTCTACTACTCGGAGCGGTTGCACATCCTGCGTACGCTCATACCACTATTCCGCGCTGTGCAAAGTGCTTCTGATCCCCTGCACGAGATTGCGGACGAGGTCATTCCCAGAATCATCTCGGATGGCGCAGCGTTCGCGCAAACCCTTCTTGCGGAGTACTCGAAGAAGACGTATGCGGACGTACCGGAGAGCACGAGGGAGGATCCCAGGCAAGGGGCGATGTGGGCGAAGCAGAACGCGAAGGAGCAGCTGGTCATGCTCGAGGTGCTGTTCTGGACAATGTGGGGGCACGCATCGTGCAGTGGCCCTCTGGTGGCGCAGATCTACGAGACCGCGTACCAGACACACTTGGGGTCGCAGCAGCAAAACTCGACATACCTTCTTGACGAGGAGAGCGTCCAAATCCTGCAGGACTGTGCGGCGATGTGGATTCTCATTACAGTGGAGGTGCTCGAGCTCGAGCGTTCGAGCGAAGCTGACGCCCTCGAGATCTCGGCGAACCCTGCGGAGAAGGATATATATTGGAGTTCCCCGGAACATTTGAAGAAGATCCATCAAACTGTCATCTCCCAGGGGAACAGCAACTTCGCATGCACATACATCGCGTGGACTTGCATCCTCTCGCGCCTGTCGAAGGTGGCTATGGGCATGAAGGAGTTGCCTAGCACGTATAAGGCCTTCTTTGACAGTCTCGTCCCGGAAGGCGCAGACGGGTATTCCAAGGACGCGCAACAAGCAATCACACTTATGACGAACATTGGGCTGAGCAGCGATGCGGGTTTGTTCCGCCTGTTGCTGACCCTTCTGACGATGTCACCTCTGTTCGTCACATCGGCAGCATGGCGGACGGGTTCCACCGTCACGGATCCAAACGCAGTGGCGTATCGTTCAGTACTGAAAGGTAATAGAGGAATCAACATCGCAATAGCCCATTTATGTCTAACCAATGTCCACAGGATTAATCATCTCTATAGTCGACCTTGTCCCCGTCGAGATGATACCTGACTTTGATGGTTTCCTCGAGGTTTGGGTTGCCCTCTTCGGTCGTAGCGAGCCTCAATCCATCGCAGGTATCACCCGCCAGTTCTGGGAAGTTGACTGGCACTGCGGTACATCTCGTCGTGCAATCGTCGATGTCGCGCGTTCAAGGTTCCCGGTTCAAATCAGGCCGCTGCTTCGTCTGTTGCGTTCGCTCACTGCCACTGGCTACCTTGACACGGATCCCCTCTCCACCGTCGACTACGTGCTGCCTACCGAGCAGCTCATGGAGGACCGCGAGCTCTGCGCGCGCGCCGTCTTTGCGTTTTTCAACGAGCTCACCACCTTCACCCAGGTGATCCACACCAGCTCGTGTAGCGGGGCACATGCGCTCTACGAAAAGCTCCCAGACCGATACGGATCGTCTTCAGCCAGCCCCGGTCCCTCTTACATGAACCTACGCCCCATCAGACTTCCAGGTGGGACTACTCTGCCTGCGAAGTCTGTCGGCCAGTTGCTCAGTACGGATGGCGGAGAGCTCATCGTCGTAGCCTGGCAGCACAGGCATTCCGGATGGAAGTTGCTCCTCGAGCTTCTCACGGACTACGTTAACCGTCGCCGGATGCATGCCAGTGGAGGTGCATATAGAGATGTCTCGTTCGGAAACCGTAACGCCCACCATCCGCTCACGCTGAAATTGGAGGACGTTGGAGTGGAGATGGACAGCACTGGCGATGAGAGCATCGTCATCGACGCTCTCGACCTCATCCGGAGTGTCGTCCAGGACGCTCCTGACCTTGCGCAGCAGCTCCTGATGTCGATGGAGAGTGGAGACCCTGTTGTCTCACATACCATGACAGAGGCACAACCCCCGGACCTAGTTCAGCTCACGACCATGATCCTTGAAGAGGCGTTGTCCCGCTCTTCCAGTCAACACCATGCCGCCCCACGCACAGAGCTCATCACCTCCGCAATGAGTGTACTCACCGCACTCCTCGCCGTACCGAGCTACTCGAACCGCGTCTGGTTGTACATCCGCTCGACTGCGTCGCTTTTCGGCTCTGAGCGCGCTTCCGGGGTCGCCTCACAAGTCCTCGCTACTGAACGTCTCACCGGCCATTACACGATGACGCTAGCGCTCCTGCACCTCGTGGATGCGTTGTTCGACGAGGCATCCTCGACCGTGCTCCTTGTTACCCAACAGAATGCCAAGCTGCAACAGGTCAAGGAGGAGGTGCTCATGCGCGCAGCGAGGTTCGTGCACTCGGAGATCTGGGTGGAACACACGGGATGGAAGTACGCGCAGCTCGGAGACCGGTTCGAGATTGGGCGCCGCGTCGCTTCCTTCTACACGCAAGTTTTCAAACACGCCTCCCCCGCACTCAAAGACGCACCCTTCGGCAAGCTTAGTAACGCGATCGCCGACGCCTTGCTGTTCAAGGCGACGACATCGACCGTGAACCCGCTCGTGACCTCCTTGGTGGCCGGTGGCTCGGTCTTCGTCTCACTGTCCACATCTCGTCGTTACGGAGACGCGCGGCGGCTCGTCTACCTGCTGGAAGCCCAGCTGTCCCTTGCTCGAATCTTGCTTACCTACAAGCAACAGTCGCCTGGGTCGTCGAAGGTGTGCCTCCTGGAGCAGGCCCTCTGTAGCCGGATGGGCGGAGGATCATCCTTCGAAGGCAGTCAGTCGAAGGTCAATCCCGTTGATGCCCTGGCTGCATATGTGAAGGAGCGAGGGATGGGTACCATCATCCCAGTCGCTGCCATGCAGGTGCTCTTCGCGCTCTGTTCTTCCCTTTCCGCTGCTGAGGGCTCCGCAACCACGATCATTGGCCATCTCTCTGATCCCGAAGCTACCGTGTCCACCATGGTCCGTATCGTCCAGCACCCCTACGATGATGCTCTCCTGCGCAGTGCGGTCTGGAATTTCATCACGCTTGCTGTGGACAAGGAGCCAGCACTTGCTCGGCTCTTCGTCACGGGCCAGTTCCGCATGCCCAGCGTCAAGGGCAAGGAGAAGGCCGAGGACTCCGGCGGCGGAGCCAAGTCTGTCAGTGCGCTCAACGTCGCTTGCGACATGCTGGAGGAGTGGAAAGAGTTGTGGGAGAGCAACCCCAAGCTACTCGCGTCACTCCTACGCTTCTTGGACGTCGTCTGGCAGCACGGGCACGAGCACACGCTGGTACTAGATCCCATCCGCAAGAACTCGAAGTTCTTCGAGTACATCGGTGGCATCATAGCAGAGGAGCTTGGACCTACGCCCGACTGCGCGACGGAGAGTTACGTCGTCGTTGACGGTGTTGCCCACTCCGACCATCACGAAGCCGTCTCCAGCTACTCCTATCGCAGTGCGGTTAAGTCTCACGCCGCGCACATCGTTGCAGCGGACATCCGAATGCACCTACAGGCTCACGGGTCCAAGGCGGGTGAGACGAGCAAGGAAAAGCCTCCGAGCTACACGGCGATCGCGGCCACGTTGAGGTCCGAGGATCAGATGATGGAGCTCATCCCCGAGGCAGCTGCCAGCGCATACCACCCCGAGCTCCACGACGACTTCGCGGAGCTGCTGCAGAGGCATTATCCCACCCTCTCCCTGGATCATCTGCAGGCGCAGGAGCCTATCGTCGAGCGCGAGTATGGCGATGACTTCGCGTACTCCTTGGCTCTGGCGCGGTTCCGTCTTCAGCCCTACATCTCGGACGACGAGGTGCAGGTCGAAGAGGCAGCTCGCAGCTTGTGCACCATCAATTTGAACCTCTCTCTTGCGCACGTTCAGACTACGCTGGCGGAGTCGTGGCAGTATCTCCTCTTACAGGTGGTGCCCTACCTCCGGGGAGATGCGGCAGTGCGTCCCTACCTTCTGTCTCTAGCCGACTCGCTCTCGAGGGACCTCGCCGCAGAGAGGCGGTCCGGAGACATGATGTCCGCTATCCATACGGCACGGCTGTCCCTCCTGCTATCCCTGCTCGAGGTTGCCTGGTTCTCGACCTCGGACAAGAAGGAAGAGGTTGAGCGCTTCTTGGCCCTCGTGAAGAATGTCCGAGGCATCATCTTGAACCCCTCTCAGGCTCCGGCCAAGTCCATCCTCGGGCAACTACCTGTACCATTCCACCGTCCCCTCTTACAGGTGCTGTACTTTTGTGCTCGGCACAGTAGAAGCCTTGCCCGACGACCAAAAGTACTGCATGCGGAGCAACGTCTTGCGATAGCGGCATTGCTAGAGGCAACCCTCGTCTTCGTTATTGACGGTCTACGCATCACCTTCGACAGAGCGCGCGTCCAACTCGACTTGGACGTCGACCAGGATATGGAGCTGCTCGTCGCCGTCTTCGAGCAGTGCACACGTCTAGACCTCAACCCATCTCCGACGCTCTGGTTGACACGCTGTCAGGAGACTGATGTTGTCCGGGCCAGTCTCCAACTCTTCAGTCGTATGGACATCGTGGGTCTCTCCGACCTTGCACTCTTGCGGACTCGGAAACAACCTCTCTATACGCCCCACGTGCTCACGTTCCACATGGCCATGGCCAGCATCACACCTTCCACGGAGAGGCTAGCAAGCGAGGGTCTCCTCGTGGCGTACATCGAGAACGCTATAAGCACCGCGATACGGCAAGGCAACGTCGACGTGACCATCCCCGAGCTACCAGGAGAACAAAGCCCCGCTCACCGGGCATACTGCTCGATGCTGGCCATAGTCGCAGGCGTCACAACGGCGATAGGGAAGCATGGCCAGTTCTTCGAGTCCGAGGTGTGCGGCTTGCTGCAGTTCTACAGCGAGCAGATCCATCGCGCTCTGTCCTGGACGATCGACGACCCCCTCACTCTTCTCCTCCTTGAAGAGATCGAGCAGGTGGCAACACTCTATGCCGCCGTTGCGCAGGGGTCTGCTCCGAGTTCGAACGAGGCCGTCAAGCGGGTTATGCACTCCTTCACCGCCGACGCGCTCCTACTGCTCCAGCAGCTGAACTATGCGCTCACTCACCCTAATCACCTCGCGAGCGTGTTCGAGCCTATCACTGCGGACGAGCGGACAAGGTTCGAGGCAGACAGGGCTTCCTCGTCGGTCAAATCTCCGTCGGAGGCGGTCAACCCCATGCGACGGCCGTTCCTCGCACGCCTTGTTCACCGCCTGTACCGACTGTCCGGCACGCTCTTGTCCGCCTTGATCGACATCAGCGGCGCAGAGACCGTCCTGCTCGGAGAACCTGAAGACTGGCAGGTGTCGCAGGCGCTGATTGTGCCGGTGAGTGCGCATTTGCCCCTCTTGTCCCGTTCGATGCTCACGCGCTCTGTCAGCATTCAAAAGTCGTGCTTGGGGAGCCGGCGTCGCTGGGCACGTTGCTCGAGCTCGGGAACTGCTCGCTTGACATCCTCCGGCTCCTTGTCGACCGCCCGCCGACACAAGCACTGACACCCGCGACGGCTACTGAGAAGGCGCTGGACGTGCGCGACACGGTGGCGGTGACGCGGAGGAACCTCGAAGCCGCGCTGCTGTACGCCGTCACGCAGCTGGCGATGTGGCTCTCGAAGCCTGAGTTCGACGCGCCGCAGAGCGAGGCTGATGGCGATGACATGATGGTGGAGGGACAGCCGACGGACGCGGCTTCACTAAAAGAGCGGAGGGCGCTGAAGGCGTCGATGACGATGGCGGAGAGGCTGAGGAGGGGGATGAAGGGCGAGATGGCGGCGGACCTGCAAGCACTGCTGAACAAGACGAGGCCCGTGATCGCGAGGAGCGCGGTGGTGCTGGGCGAGAAGGATGTGGATCTGACACAGGTGTTGTCGTTCTTCGTGCAGGAGCGGATATCTGTTCCGGCATAGGACGCTTTATGTAGTCTGTATATGACGCTCTCGTGCATAGCTGTTTTGTTAACATGTAATGAATGATTTTGACCCAACCTCTCGAGCAGACCAAGCACGTTGCCCGGAAGCCATCTGGATGTGACGCGATGGGACCAGCTGGTGGCCGTATGGAAGTGCTGTATTTGTTGGGGCCATCCCTCTCACCATATGCGCCATCGCCGAAAACGAGATGGCACTTATCGGCCCTCGGACTCGTGGTGAGCCGCCGGACGGCTCTAGTCGAGTGTGACTTACTCCCTCATCTTTGAGATCCACTGAAGGATCACAGTCCCAGTCTGATGATGAGCATACTGTTAATTGGAAAGGATGCCCCGAGAACTGAGATCATGGACCGCGGGGCCTCACGCCGGAATGGGCCAAGCACGCGAATCCTTTGGCAGACCATTCTCATGTTTGACGCTGCGGCAGCACACCTATATCCTGTTCCTTACAATGTTTCGCCACACGCATCCAGGTGATGGATTGAAGTACTGTACATCAATCTAGGCAGGGGCCTCCAGAATCTAAGTTCCTTGTGGAGAAACAGAAGGATGGTTGACTCTGAAGCGAGTTGAAGGAAAGCGTGCTCGGACCGGGCGAGCGCCGCCGCGGACCCGAATAGATAGATGAGAGCCTCATCTGCAAGCTATTGCATGCTATGACGTGCGCGAGTTGCGGAAGCGGCGACAAGATTGTTAGTGGCATCGAGGAGAGCAGAATTGCGATCGAGACTGGCCGTTTCGATCTTTGTGAGGGGGCACTTGACACTGGATAGGTTCGGTGTCGCGCAAATCGGTGGATGGATGTGGCCAATAGAAACATGTCGGGAGACTCAGACGTACCGCAGTACTAGTGTTGCGGATCCTGAGGACGGTCAGCGGATCAGATGGAAGCACCGCATCCCACCACTGCCAGAGAACGTCGGGAGGTCTTTCGGGCGTTCACTCTGGACTCTTGGGCACGCCATCACAGCTCGGGAGAGCGTTACCTGCAAGTGCGGGAACACACTGTGGAAAGGTGAGCGCAAGTGCGAACAATGCGCCGGCAGCATATGCTATTTTGAGCACATACCCGAGGTAGCGACCAGGAGGTTCCTCAGGCGTCAGCAAGTTCCTTCCACGGATGTATACCACACGGGTGAGACGTAGAGCGCTGTGAGCACAGACGGACCCTACGTGTGAAGGCGGTCATTTCTTTGTGTCCAAACATAGCTTTGGGGGTGTCGCAGCCAGAGGATATTTTGGGTTGAAGCCGACAGGTCTGCAAACGGGAATAGGGACTAATTAGGGACTGACCAAGGATGGGACGGGTAGATGGGATGTCGACAATGCCCCAGTTGCATTGCTGCGCCGGGGAGAGTCGAGATCGTCTCGCCGGCCGTGGCGCGACGTCTGACAGTTGTTCCTGGTGCCTGCTCAGAAGGTGGATAAGTCCTTGTAGAGAGAACATGTCGCAACGGGCAGAGGAGTGTTCTCCCGAGACGTGGTGAACAGACGTACCGAGGGAACATCTGTGACTCTCGACAGAGAGCGGCGATTACTCAAGCTGTATGGTAACTTCGAGGTAGTCTGCATGTCCACGTGGACAGTGGTAGGATGACATAAATATATGTCTTCTGGGTACTACGAACAACGGGGATCAGATGGACACGAGCGTCGAGTATGCCAACAGCTAGAAGCAGGACGCGGGAGTACATCAGTGTGTGATATGATGAGTTCGAGTACACCCGTCGGAAGGCACCAGGAGGGCACTGTGGTGCGCTAGTCCTATCGGGAGGCCATCTGTGACGAGCAGAGTTCTATCCAGGTAAGAGATCGCGCGGACGCTGGGATACTCGGCCTTCGTGGACTTCGAGGAGTGCGTGACGTTCCATCGACGCGTTCCCGCGCGCCGAGGCCGTCGGACGGAAGGCGGATAGAGGTTGTGCGGCGGCGCTAGTACTTACTCGAATTTCTATGGCGGCCGACGAGCAGAAAGCACCCACTTTCCATTCGTTCGTCGGCCGCAATTGCGATGTGGCGAGTGTTGTGGAGGTTAGGCGGATATGCTGATATTGACAGATGATGGATGAGCGCACGTAAAAGGTGGACGAGAAGAGAGCCAAGACGGTGCTGATCAGCTGACGGCGGTACAGGAGGACACTGCCTCGAGACCCGGCCGAGTCCCTCCGTATTGTGCTGCACGCTGTCGAGGACGTTGGCGGTGAGCTGGGCAGGAGCTGGCTGGCTGCTGGACAGATTCAAGCCACGATAGAGTGGGATAAGCGTGGCAGTAAGCGAGGACGAGAACAATCTCTTAATGAAACTGCTATGCCGCTTATGGCAACGGCGAACAAATCCGCCGGGCGTCTGCGTGGGGCACTGGCGAGACCGCGGGAGCGCCCGGTTAAGCTTTTTGACCGTCTGGGACAAGTCCGCCCAGCTCAACTTCCCAACCGTCCACTAACATCCCCTGCGTCCCATCCTCCCGCTCTCCCCCCCTCACCGCGACAACATCCGCCATGCCAGTATTCAGCGTCCCACAACCTCAAGATCTCTCCGTGACGCTCCGCACGAAGCTCAGCCTCCACACATTGTCCGTCAGGATACGTTCCAAGCTGTGAGTACTCTCTTACCACGAGTCACCTCCCCGTTTGTTCGACAACCATCGACACGCAACATGGTAGACCGAGATGCAGCAGGCGACGAGTATGTGCAGTATAACGGGTGGAGGAAGTTCGTCGCTGGTGTCGAGGATGAGCTGTCCGTGCGAACCTCATCACGGTGGCGGCGCCGCGTTACCCATCCTCCTCCTTTCTTTGTTCCCAAGAGCGCCTGTCCTGCCAACGGCCTCTCTGGCCAGTTTGCCCCTCCCGCTTCCGCTGGGCGAGCACTGGCTTCCTGTCGGGAGACCTTTGTGTCGTCCACTCTCACGACCCACCTTAGCAGTGCATCACTCCGTCTTGTTATCCTTCCTTCGTCCCCTCGTGCTCAGTGTTTCTGACAAGTCTCATGCAGCCGCAGACCTAAACCGCACGCCCCGGAGGTAGTCCGGACAGTTCGGATACCTTACGTCCCCCCAGAGGTATGGGGTCTCATCATCCAGCATGCGTGCCTTTTCCATCATGATCCTCTCGACACATCACAAGAGCTATCGTTCCTCGAGTCCTCGTCGACCCAGCTCGCCACTTATCGCATGTGCATGTGCACCAAGAGGAGTCTTTCCCTTGTCTCAAGACAATGGAACGCCCTCACCCGAGGGTTCCTCTTCGAGTTCGTCTGGATATCTCGTGCCGCCCAAGCCAAGGCCTTGGCGCGAACTCTCCTTATGGAATTCGTCGAGAACATGTCTTCTAGCGGCAAATTCATTCGTCGACTCCATATCGAGACGCCAGCGCTCGAGCGTTGTGCACCCGCCGACCTCCGCACAATCCTCGACTACTCTCCTCACCTCTCCATCTACTCGGACCACCATTCCGTGCAGCGCAGTGTCCTCGAGACACTACCTGACCGTCGGTGTAGCCCTGAGGCCATCCTCACCCTCGTTGCTCAGCCGAAGCTCCGGCGACTCAGCTGGACGAGCTATGACGATGCTCCTTTCGAGATCCGGATGGCTCCGTTCGTCCACAATCTCACCACGCGCCTCGAGTACTTGGAACTGTGCTCGCGTTCCCCGAACCTCCCCAGTCTCAACAATGCACTGGCCGGTCCATCTTCGTCGCACAGGAACTTCCAGCACCTGCAGATGAACGTACATCTGCCATCCCTTCGAGCGCTCAAGGTCTCGCTAGACAACAACACGTTCGCCGTGCTTGCTTCCTGGGATATGCCAGCGCTCACGAACCTGTCGGTATTATCGTCGGACTTCAGCTACACCGGGGAAGGTTTCTCGTGCTTCTTCCAGGCGCACGGCAAGAAGCTTACGCAGCTCGAGCTCGGGCACTCCTCTTCCCTCATCGAGGAGTATTACCTCACCATGCCTCAGCACTTGGTCGCGCTCCAGCAACAGAACCAGAACCAGCAGCCACCTCCTGTCCCGCTTGCTGAATGGTGCCCAAACCTGCGCGAGTTCATTTGCTCCGCCGATGCAGAGTGGCATTGGCAGAGCCCGGATTGGATCGCACCCCATATTCTCCTTCCCTCCCACCCACGCGTCGAACTCATCGGTATCCGGGATATCGACACGCGGCTCCTCGAGGACCCAATCGCACCACTCGACGTGGACAAGCCGTACACGTACGACGCCTTCGCGTTCGACAACGACGACGACCTCTCGGACACGCCCTACTTTCTCCTGTATGAGCAGATCTCATCTCTCTTACAGGGCGACGCGTTCCCGAACTTGCGCTTTGTGCGCGACCTGAGCGCGGAGAGCCACAGGATGCGCACGGTGCGACCGCACCCGCGCGTGTTGCAGTTCTGGAAGAAGGTCGTCGCGCGCTGCGCTGAGCGTGCGGTGTGGTTCGAAGACTGCACGGGCGTCAACATCACGCAGGGTGCACTCCGCCGCGCGACGCTCACAGCCATGGACGCGGACTCATGATCCCATCGCACACACATGGTGCGGCGTGTGCTTCCCTTCCACGCGCTCCGAGCTGCATGGAGGTTGTGCCACGCTACCCCAGGAGCTTCTTGGATATGATCCCAGCGCGCTGCGCCACCCCGAATCTAACGACGACGACCCACGACGCCGTGCATGTAACAGTATTCACACAAGTAACGACTATGCCTCCGACATGACCAACATGCCCCCAACCATGCGACCTCGCTTTCACGTCTACTGCATACATACCACTCATACAGCATCTACACGTCCCCTGACCAAATCACATCCACCCACATCCAACCACCATACACAGCATACACTCATCCTGGTCACCGCCGTGCATCATCCCATCATCGCCCGACCGCCCCCGCCACCCCGTCGCCCACCTCTCATCGGTTATGAAAAACTGTCACGCCCCCACATATCAATCTGTACATACATACCCATCGCATATACATCCCATCGTCATATCACATCTCTCATATGGACCCCGTCTTCGTTTCTGTCTCCGTCTCTGTCTGTTGCTGGTTTCCGCATTTGTGTTTGTGTCTGGTTTTCAGTGTTCGCCGCGTCTGTCGTCTCCCAGGGTTCTCGTCTCGTGTTTTGCCATCCCGCTTCCGGATCCACTCTCCGTTCTGCATGCATCCCATCCCATCCCATCCTATCCCAATCCTAAATCACATATCATCATCTCACATCCTCACCCTCACCCATGAAGACCGCCTTCACACCTATCTCGCCGATGTTGCTGTGCTCTCCTCTCCGCTCGCCCGTGTACGCTAGTTAGATCGCACTCTCTGTCAGACTCTGCCTGCGTTTCCCTTCCTTCTGCTACCTTTGGGCGTACGTCTCTCGAGGCTCCGTGGCGTGGAGAGCGCCGCGCGACAGTAGCGTTTTTTTACTGGGGTTTGTTGCATTGCTTGGTCGCTTGCACTACTACAGGTCGGTCGGGTTATACGCGCTAGCTTCTCACGATGTCTACGGTTCCTCCGCTATTCTTCACGTTAAGTACCCGTAGCTCTCTCCTCTCCGGTCATAGGTCGTATCATGATGGGGCCGCGTTGTATCATCAGTTCATCTGGGATATTTGCGCGTGTTGTGCGCTCAGGCACTCGGTGTCTGGATGGAATGGCAATGGCATGAGTTGTACGACGACTCCTGGCCCCGTCTGGGGTAGACTGTCCGAGACCGCGGGCTTGACTTGTCAAGTAGAACAATGTGGGCACTCCGTGTGGACACGAGGTCTGGGCCATAAGGTATGTCTTCCTCGCACATTCTGTCCGCCTTGCTTACGCTCTATTAGTGCTGCATGGAACGTCTTCCGCGCAGGAAGTGCGGCGTGTGGCGCAGGATTGTCCGCGGGATATGTGAAGGGAGCGGCAACGTCAATTTCAGGCGGAGAGGACGCCGTTGAGGGTGATATATAATGTCCTCTGGGCGGTTGTCGTGACAGCAGGTACCTTAAGCCGGTAGTATACTTTCTCGATTGGATTCGAGCTGATTTCAGCCCGCTTTTGCAGGAGAGGACCGGCGCGGCGTACGGTGCCAGGTATGTTCTCTCTCAAACACTTCATAACATATCCGCCTTACTTACACCAAGCTCGAATTTGTTGCCAGGGATAAAATGCGCAGCAGCCCTACGGCTCATGGCGCTCGCGGCTGAGGTGTCCAAGATTATCTCAATGAAGAACGCGCTCTTTCGAGAATGCATCAGCTCCCCGGCATCTGGATGTCGTAATGCGTAATGGTTGTACAAGTTTTAACCCCTGTGCGCTCGGCATGCTCAACTCCCCGGGCGCTGCTGGGTCTCCTCGACATCGGCACGCCCATGTATGCCGGCATAGCGTATGCGGTTTTCGTCGCCTCCCACCAGTGACCACTCGCCGTCGACGTTCATCGAAATACAAATACATCCAGGCGTGCCGAACGTCGAGCGCAGTCGCTGACGCTGCCGCCAAGTACTGAGTACTGTACCCGTCCCTCCGCCCTCTTTCCGGCCGGGCGGCCGGCAGAGGGTGCGGATGCTCAACGTCGCCGTCCACAAAGCAGGTGCGTGCCGTTCGTGTGCATGAGTCAGCGTGCGGCGAAATGAGGTTGGCTCATAGGGCTCTCGGGTTGTCATCGCTGGACGGACGCAGTGCGTGTGCGAGGAACGACATATGTACCGTCGTGCCAGTGTGCGTTGCTAGAGGGAGTACTACCGGACGGCATGCCCTTCATTGAAAGCACCCCGCCCGGATCTATAGCTGGGACAAAAATAGCTGGCGATACCGCTGGCTACTGCTGTGGTTATTTTTGACGGTCGCAGGGTGGTAGGCCACCAGAGATTTCCCTCGTAGGTTGTGACGAGGCTTTCTGGTATCCCTGACCCACTCGTCTCCAGCCGAAGACATGCCGACCACTCTTCCGAACGTTAATCCGCGGTAAACGAACCACACCTCAAGATGTGCTCTTGAAGTCGCCTTGCGCGTCTTCGGACTTCCACACGCACATCTCCGTCGTTGCAATGCACCCTGCGAGTTCAGCGTTCACCACTCGCGGCCACAACGTGTACGACCCGGACGCAAAGCACTCCCTATCTGCAGGTACTCCACCGAGTTACTTCCTCGGCATCTGCGCAATTCAACAGTTCCGCGTTCACGTGTTCCCGAGACAGAAGCAAACCCTAAAATGTCGGATATACTGAGCGAGGATATCCCGACGCGCCTCGGTTCCGCCCCTGCGCGTTGTTTCCTCCAGCTTTCCTCTGCCTCAAGTGGTACGCATTTGCGATCTCGGTGCGTCATACGGCCTCTGCCATTGCTTCCTTCTCCTCTGATGCAGCGGGGTGAACCTCGCGTACCTGACCAACAGCCTTCGCAGTTCAGCAGTGGGTGCGTCCGTGACCCAGCATCCGCTGAATATCCGGCGCAGAGGCGTGTCGAACCAACGGGATGCGCCTGCTCGTGTCATGCCGAAGAGCAGCATTGGGCTATCTCTTGCTGCTGGCAAGGCACCACGGCAGCCCGCCTGCCGGCACTCGGGACATGGGACGCACTGCCTGCTCACGAAGAGAGATGCGAGGCGCGGCTTCGGACTGGAGCTGACATTGTGGGGAAGGATATAAACCCCCACGGGGCGGCCGAGACGTTCTTCAAGCCCTCGAGCCACCCCGCACTCGACACTCGACGCAAGCTACCAGCAGTGGGCAAAAGATGTTCGCGTTCGCCGCTCTCGCTACTCTCGCCTCGGCCGCACTCCCGCGGGTCCTCGCCCACGGCGGTGTCCTCTCGTACAAGATCGACGGACAGATCTTCCAAGGATGGGCTGTGCGTACTCTTTATCTCTTTACCTCATTTGAATGCGACATTGGTGCTGATATTGGCCGTGACTCCAGCCCTACAACTCCCCCACTGGACAGACAACCATCCAGCGTCCCTGGTCGAGCTAGTGCGTTCTAACCGAGATTCCGAGGATTATGCGGTGCTCATTCTGTGTACTCTTCTCGTGCACTAGCAACCCCATCACGAACCCGACTGACCCCACTCTGGCTTGCAACGATGACGGAACTTCTGGTGCTCTCCAGCTTTCCACGACTGCCACGGCTGGGTCCGCAATCACGGCCTACTGGAACCAGGTCTGGCCGCATCCGTACGGCCCTATGGTACGTGCTCCTCTGTCCGCCAGCAAAAATCTTGCAACTGACAACCGACACAGCTCACCTACCTCGCGCAATGCCCCGGGAGCACCTGCACCGGCGTGAACGCGAACTCGCTCAAGTGGTTCAAGATCGACGAGGCCGGTCTGCTCTCGGGCACGATCGGCGACGGGTACTGGGGCTCGGGCAAGATGATCGACCAGAACTCGTCGTGGACGACCACGATCCCCGCGTCCGTGCCCTCGGGCAACTACCTCATCCGCTTCGAGACGATCGCCCTGCACTCGCTCCCTGCCCAGTTCTACCCCGAGTGTGCGCAGATCCAGATCACCGGCGGCGGATCCCGCCAGCCCACCGCGGACGAGCTCGTCTCCTTCCCTGGCGCGTACTCTGCGAGCGACCCCGGCTGTACGTCATTTTCTCTTTGCGTGAGCACATGCAGCTGACGGTGTGCCTAACGATCTGCGTTTTCTCCGGTGATATAGTGACCACGGACCTTTACACCCAAGCTGCTATGACCGAGACCACCTACATCATCCCCGGTCCCCCGCTCTACGGCAGCGGCTCTGGTGCCCCCGCTCCCCCGCCCTCTGTACGTACCTCTCTCTCACACTCTCAGGCTCTTTTCGACGCATTTGCTGACTGCATTTCTCTGTGCAGAGCACTGTCGCTCCCTCCACGACCGCGTCTGCGCCGCCGAGCCAGACTTCGTCCGCAGGCACTGTTGCGCAGTACGGTCAGTGCGGTGGTCAGGGCTGGACCGGCGCCACCGGCTGCGTCGCGCCTTTCACTTGCAAGGTCGTCAACGGTGCGTTCCTCCGAGCCCGCTCTCTCCATTTCACCATGGCCGTATGCTGATCGTTCCCGGTCCCCATACGCAGCCTACTACTCTCAATGCCAGTAATCCCGCCGCTTTCGAGCGCAAGAGCGCACTCTTCTGGTCCCAATCTCAGTTTTAGTACTACTGCTAGTCATGGGTCTGGGAGGAAGGCGCGCGGCTGGTCGCGGTGCGATGACCGGGCGAAAGCTCTGGGAAGTAGTATCGCGGTCAGCATGTTCTTCTGGGTCCTGTTTTCTCGTCGACATCATGTGCATGTGTAATATACGTCCTTTTCCTCTCTCGGTTCCCTGCGTGGCTCCTCTCGGATACGAAGTACTGCATGTATGCAGTATCAAAAGCCAAGCAAGTTCGCCCGGTCACCCGCAGTCCTGTAGTAATCATTGTCAAACACTGGCGATGCATCTGTCACAATTTCGACGTTACTGAAGGGGTTCTGCCGCTTTATGCAGCTTTGTTATCTTAGTAGCCCTGACGCAAACTTTGACAGGATTCGTAGAAGCCCTTTGAATCCTTCAAACGAGCGAAAGATCAGTCAAATGCCGCGGCAGTGTTACTAGTAGTGGTGAGTTGCCATATTGGGCGGACGCGTCTCGATTATGTAGCACGGGCGCCAACGCGCTCTCGTCCTTGACTAGTAACGCCACAACGGTCCCGGCTTGCCAGTCTCCTCCCTCTTTCCCTCCTCCCTCATCGCCTCGTCGCGCTCCACGAAATACACATCTTGCTCTTTTCACGTCCCTTTTACACGCCGCCAAGATGATGATCAAGGTGAAGGTATGCATATGCCATGAAGGGGGACGGAAAGACTGCTAGAGCGTGCCACTGACGACTTGTGTGCTTCTCTGCAGACGCTTACGGGCAAGGAGGTGCGCGGATTCATTTCCTAGTAGGATATAGACGTATAGAGCTCACCGGGACGCGATTCTACTGCGCGATGTGGGACGCAGATCGAGCTCGATATCGACCCCGATGACCAGGTGCGTGCCACTTGCCCTTCCATCCCTCGCATTCGTCCTGACCTCGGAGTCTCCCCCTTAATCTCACACGTTGGGCAGGTCTCTCGCATCAAGGAGAAGGTCGAGGAGCAGTCTGGTGTTCCCCCACCCCAGCAGCGGCTGATTTACGCCGGGAGGCAGATGTACGTCCCCCTTCCGCCTTCTCTCTCCCCTTTCCCCGAGCGTACGACTAACTGAGAACTCGCGCATGTCAGGGCGGATGACAAGGTCGTGAAGGACTTCAACATCGCTGCTGGCGCCGTGCTGCATCTAGTCCTTGCGCTCCGTGGAGGTTCATGCTAGATGTTGTGCCGTCTATTTTCTGTCGACCGTCGAGATGGGCATAGGAGAGGTCCCAGTCGTATCTGTTGCAGTACGTTGTATCTGTGTTAGATCTGAATTCCCGCATCCAATCCGCAATCGCTTTCATCTGCTTTCGCGCGCAAACCACGTTTGAGACTCCCTGAGTTCAAGCATGCATCCAGCATTATCGGTGCGATGCTGAGATTATAATGATACACATATATATCCAGATCGTACGTCCATGTTCGAGCGACGGTATAGTGTGGTGGGTGGTATCGCAAGTCCACTACGAAGCGACAGACCCAACGACGTCAGCCCCGGGGAGTAGCCACCGGAAAGTGATGCTGAGCCGGACATCCCGTGTCAACAGGACACTCCGCGCACTCCCCGAGTCCTCGACGACGTCCTCGTCCCGCTTCTCGATCCCGTGCGTCCACTTGTATCGCGCCTCCTCCATCATCACCAGCACGCTCCCCTTGGGCAAGTACAGCGCACACGGCTCAGCCGAGTCCCCCGCGTCCTGGTCCTCCTTTGCAAAGTGCATCGCGCACCCGGAGCCGAGGCTGACGCCGATGATCCCGTCCCCGTACCGGTCTAGCAGGTCGACGTGCGGCGAGATGCCTTCGCCCGGCCAGTAGAGGTTGATGATCGCCTGGCGCGCGCGCGGAGGGCCGCTGTGCGACGCGGGCGCGGGAGAGAAGAGAACGTCGTGCACTCCAGGAGGGACGGCGGGGCGCAGGAGGTCCTCGAGCGTGGCGAGCAGGTCCGTGAGGAAAGGGGGCAGCCCTAGCCCTAGCCCTAGCCCGGGTGTCGTCGCGGACGGACTGGCAGACGGGTCCGCGGAGGTGGGCGGGGACGACCGCTCGAAGAGCATGACCTGGTTCGCGATCCCGTCGCGGAAGAAGGTGCGGATGCACGTCCACATGAGCTCGTCCCCGAGACCCTCTGGGAGCAGGATCGCGGGGTCGAAGAAGAGCCCGGGGATGGGCGGCGCCGCGCGCCGCGCGACGACGAGCGTCGGGTCGCTGAGGTCGGGCGCGGATTCCTCCGCGGGGCGCGGGGCGAGGATGTTGCGGATGTCCTCGACGTCCGGGGTGGAGAGGCGCGGCGGGGGCTCGTCGAAGAGCGAGTCCGCGTCTGAGTCTGTCGCGGAGAGGAGCTCGTCGAGGGTGGGCGAGTTCACCTCGATGTCGGTGACGACCCGGAGTGCGGGCTTCGCGCCTGCTTGAGGCCCTTGCCGCTGCTGCTGCTGCTTCTCCGTCGCGGTCATCGCGGTCCCCGCACACTGCGTGGAGGCCCGTGCGGTCATCTTCCCTGCGCTCTTTTCCGTCCTCTTCGCGGTGCCATCGCCGCCGTCCGTCGCGAGCCGTTTTCGCTTGAGAGTGGGGATGGCAGAGTGGGCGATGGAGTCTCGGCGAGTCATGGTGCACGGTAGACTGAGAGACTGAGAGAAGAGGATGCACGCACGTCCAGGGAATCAAAAGACAAGCATCATGTACTAAACGTTCATGCACATGTTCTGGTCTGGACTGAGAATGCGCGCTGTCAGCCACCGACAGCGTTCGGAGGAAAACAACCAAGCGCCGACTGTACTCTACTGAACAGATTATGTAATCCATGTAAGTAGGCCGCAGCGTGCAGCTCTTCCAGAGCAGAGCTCGTTCCACAACTACGTATCCTCCTCAGCTCTTTTCGTACGCGTGCAAGTAACGATGGAGGATACGACACCTGCAGGGAAGCCCATTGTGGACAGGGAAAAGGTGCGTGAAGTCGTTCATTCTTCCACGTTGCTGGCCAACCTCACAATGTGCAACAGACTGCCCCGTTCCTCATCCGGACGTTTGTCAAGATTGGCACCTACCACCGCCTGAACCAGTTTCAGGACGGCCCTCTCCCAGTCGCAGACGAGCAGCAAATATACACCTGGTACGTCGCCCCCATCCTCGTGTCCTGCTGCCCATACTGACACGCGTCCACCCCCAGGCGCGACGCTACCCTCCGCGAAGTGCTCACGACGCTCCGCTCCGCCGCGTCCAACTCGACGGAATACCGCCACCCGCTCGCGCGCTACTCCTTCCGCGCTGTCTTCGCCGACTCCGCCTCTCGCGGCCGCTTCGCCCAAAAAGACCTCGGCACCGTCTACTCGCGCGACATCCTCGGCGAGCCCGGCTCCCTCGACCACCCCGCCCCGCGCCTCCTCGAAGACACCGAGACCGAGTCGGCCACGAACGCAGAGCAGGACAGGACGCTCGACGAGCTGCGCTTCGTCCCCGGGGACTACCTGTGCGTCATGGTGCAGCTCCCCAAGGGCGTGACCGTGCCGTCTGGGCCCGGAGGCGAGCTGTCGATCAAGGGCAGTGCGGTTGCGCCGGCGAATGGGTGGAAGAGTGCTGGTGGCGGGCGGGGGGATGCTGGGTGGGGAGGGAGCGTTGCGACGAATCCGGGCCCGGGATCTGGGATGGGGCGGGGCGGAGGAGGGCACTGGCGAGGCAACTCGAATCCTGAGGGTCCTGCCCCTCGTGGCGGGCGCGTCGGGCGAGGTGACTTTGGCAGAGACAGAGACAGAGACAGAGACCTGAGGGACAGGGACGATAGGCGTGTGCCGCCGCCCAGGAGGGACTCACCGCCTCGGCGGGAAGCAGGTTGGGGTAGACGTGGCGCGTCGAGATCTAGGAGTCCGCCGAGGAGGCGTGGCCGGTATGATTGAGCCGTGTTTGCTCCGTGTGCTGATGTTTTCTTCCCCTTTTACCAGTTGCTTCTTGCTATGCTCTCCGTCGTTGCTCGAATCCCTCCCTTTCCTTCGTTTGCCTGCTGCGCTTCATGTTTTGTCTATATGTGAGTAGCTGACTTCCCTGTTGAACGGAGTATGTGCTGACTATCCCAAAGGATAGCTGCTAGCTTTTACCCATTCTCGCTGTCTTGTTCCTCCTTCTGAGTATGTGTCCTACGCCAGAACTTGCTTTGCGTGCCACTCTTCCCGCCTACCCAGTGGTACGTATCTACTTGTGAATGACCATGTTGAACGCGCTGACTTTTGTTCGGCCATACCAGTCCATGTCTCCGTTCGAAAATACACTTCTGGCCATAGGCGGGATTGGGATCCGTGCATAGTCCTGAGAACGTGAAAACGAATGCATCTGAATAGTAAGCGACATCGAATGTTGGACCGTCGGGCCAAGAAACGTTTGCTGACTTCTGTTGCTGTACTACAGTGTGAGTATTTGACTGTATCTACTACGACCTTTGCTTGTTGGCTGCGAAGGATGTTCACCGTCGTATTTGTGTCACCATGTACCTCCATCGAGTCCGTCGCAAAGAATTGTAGTTTCGTATAGAGCAGAAGGGTGCAGGCATCCGATACGACCTCGCGTCGGCTGGGACACCGAGAGGACGAGACCGCGGCCGTCGGGCGCCGTCCAATGAGAAGCGCCGCACGTGCCGTCAGCGATGACGTCGCCTTGCGCGTATATACAGTGCTTTACAAAACTGTTTCCAGAAATTGTGCTCTGGCGCTATTTTGATAATATCTCCGTAACGCGTAACCCTATTAACATGATTCAATTTGCGTTCGATTGCAGTGTTTCTTGGCTTTCCAACGATATATAATATGTGCGATTTCGATAACTTTGGACCGAGATAATATTCAATCTTTGACCACACCTCCTGGAAACAGTTCTGTAATGGGCACTGATCCTATGTCAAAGTCGGGCTGTTTTGAACTTTTTAGGCAATTAGGTCACATGGTATTGTGTGAATATATTACATAATGTTGAACAGTGCTATGCCAGCTCACCAGCATGCTCAGATACCTCACATTCATACCACTACCATGCCCCCGCCGCTTCCATCTGCCACTGTTGAAACCATCATCTCTCTTGCCCAACAAGGCCTCTCTACCTCTGCCATCAGGTCCCGAACTGGTGTCAGCAGGGGTCAGATCAGCAAAATCCGCTCCGCTCACTGTCCTGAGGTCCCCAAGTCCAAGGGTGGCCGTCCATTACTCCTCTCCCCCACTGCCGTCCGCCGTGCTACCCGCCTCATCGAGACTGGCCAGGCCGATACAGCCACAGAAGTCCACCAAGCCCTCAGGGATACCTTCCTTGGGGATGTCTCTGTCCAAACCGTTCGTCGGGCGCTGAAGCGGGCAGGCATGGGGGCTGTTACCAAGAAGAAACGGCCCTGCCTCACCTCAGCACATAAGACAAAGCGGTACGAGTTCGCTCTCTCGAGGAAGTATTGGACGGTGGAGGACTGGAAGAGGGTGATCTGGTCAGATGAGACCAAGATCAACAGGGTGGGGTCAGATGGGAGGAAGTGGGTGT